>NC_088401.1:71129901-71429901 GCF_034236695.1 Oncorhynchus nerka | reverse complement strand
AGCCTGCAAAGTAATGTCATACTTTCCAGGTCCATACCCAAACAGTTTGAACTACTAATTCTGAAAATTACTCTCTCCAGAAATAAGTCTCTCACTGTTGCCGCCTGCTACCGACCCCCCTCAGCTCCCAGCTGTGCCCTGGACACCATTTGTGAACTGATTGCCCCCCATCTAGCTTCAGAGTTTGTTCTGTTAGGTGACCTAAACTGGGATATGCTTAACACCCCGGCAATCCTATAATCTAAGCTAGATGCCCTCAATCTCACACAAATCATCAAGGAACCCACCAGGTACAACCCTAACTCTGTAAGCAAGGGCACCCTCATAGACGTCATCCTGACCAACTGGCCCTCCAAATACACCTCCGCTGTCTTCAACCAGGATCTCAGCGACCACTGCCTCATTGCCTGTATCCGCTACGGTGCCGCAGTCAAACGACCACCCCTCATCACTGTCAAACGCTCCCTAAAACACTTCTGTGAGCAGGCCTTTCTAATCGACCTGGCCCGGGTATCCTGGAAGGACATTGACCTCATCCCGTCAGTTGAGGATGCCTGGTCATTCTTTAAGAGTAACTTCCTCACCATTTTAGATAAGCATGCTCCGTTCAAAAAATGCAGAACTAAGAACAGATACAGCCCTTGGTTCACTCCAGACCTGACTGCCCTCGACCAGCACAAAAACATCCTGTGGTGGACTGCAATAGCATCGAACAGTCTCCGCGATATGCAACTGTTCAGGGAAGTCAGGAACCAATACACGCAGTCAGTCAGGAAAGCTAAGGCCAGCTTCTTCAGGCAGAATTTTGCATCCTGTAGCTCCAACTCCAAAAAGTTCTGGGACACTGTGAAGTCCATGGAGAACAAGAGCACCTCCTCCCAGCTGCCCACTGCACTGAGGCTAGGGAACACGGTCACCACCGACAAATCTATGATTATCGAAAACTTCAACAAGCATTTCTCAACGGCTGGCCATGCCTTCCGCCTGGCTACTCCTACCTCGGCCAACAGAGCTCCGGCCCCCCCGCAGCTACTCGCCCAAGCCTCTCCAGGTTCTCATTTACCCAAATCCAGATAGCAGATGTTCTGAAAGAGCTGCAAAACCTGGACCCGTATAAATCAGCTGGGCTTGACAATCTGGACCCTCTATTTCTGAAACTATCCGCCGCCATTGTCGCAACCCCTATTACCAGCCTGTTCAACCTCTCTTTCATATCGTCTGAGATCCCCAAGGATTGGAAAGCTGCCGCAGTCATCCCCCTCTTCAAAGGGGGAGACACCCTGGACCCAAACTGTTACAGACCTATATCCATTCTGCCCTGCCTATCTAAGGTCTTCGAAAGCCAAGTCAACAAACAGGACACTGACCATCTCGAATCCCACCGTACCTTCTCCACTATGCAATCTGGTTTCCGAGCCGGTCACGGGTGCACCTCAGCCACACTCAAGGTACTAAACGACATCATAACCGCCATCGATAAAAGACAGTACTGTGCAGCCGTCTTCATCGACCTTGCCAAGGCTTTCGACTCTGTCAATCACCATATTCTTATCGGCAGACTCAGTAGCCTCGGTTTTTCGGATGACTGCCTTGCCTGGTTCACCAATTACTTTGCAGACAGAGTTCAGTGTGTCAAATCGGAGAGCATGCTGTCCGGTCCTCTGGCAGTCTCTATGGGGGTGCCACAGGGTTCAATTCTCGGGCCGACTCTTTTCTCTGTATATATCAATGATGTTGCTCTTGCTGCGGGCGATTCCCTGATCCACCTCTACGCAGACGACACCATTCTATATACTTTCGGCCCATCATTGGACACTGTGCTATCTAACCTCCAAACGAGCTTCAATGCCATACAACACTCCTTCCGTGGCCTCCAACTGCTCTTAAACGCTAGTAAAACCAAATGCATGCTTTTCAACCGATCGCTGCCTGCACCCGCATGCCCGACTAGCATCACCTCACTGGATGGTTCCGACCTTGAATATGTGGACACCTATAAGTACCTAGGTGTCTGGCTAGACTGCAAACTCTCCTTCCAGAACCATATCAAACATCTCCAATCGAAAATCAAATCAAGAGTCGGCTTTCTATTCCGCAACAAAGCCTCCTTCACTCACGCTGCCAAGCTTACCCTAGTAAAACTGACTATCCTACCGATCCTCGACTTCGGCGATGTCATCTACAAAATTGCTTCCAACACTCTACTCAGCAAACTGGATGCAGTTTATCACAGTGCCATCCGTTTTGTCACTAAAGCACCTTATACTACCCACCACTGCGACTTGTATGCTCTAGTCGGCTGGCCCTCGCTACATATTCGTCGCCAGACCCACTGGCTCCAGGTCATCTACAAGGCCATGCTAGGTAAAGCTCCGCCTTATCTCAGTTCACTGGTCACGATGGCAACACCCATCCGTAGCACGCGCTCCAGCAGGTGTATCTCACTGATCATCCCTAAAGCCAACACCTCATTCGGCCGCCTTTCGTTCCAGTACTCTGCTGCCTGTGACTGGAACGAATTGCAAAAATCGCTGAAGTGACTTTTATCTCCCTCACCAACTTCAAACATCTGCTATCTGAGCAGCTAACCGATCGCTGCAGCTGTACATAATCTATTGGTAAACAGCCCACCCATTTTCATCTACCTCATCCCCACAGTTTTTATTTATTTACTTTTCTGCTCTTTTGCACACCAATATCTCTACCTGTACATGATCATCTGATCATTTATCACTCCAGTGTCAATCTGCAATATTGTAATTTTTCGCCTACCTCATGCCTTTTGCACACATTGTATATAGACTCCCCTTTTTTTCTACTGTGTTATTGACTTGTTAATTGTTTACTCCATGTGTAACTCTGTGTTGTCTGTTCACACTGCTATGCTTTATCTTGGCCAGGTCGCAGTTGCAAATGAGAACTTGTTCTCAACTAGCCTACCTGGTTAAATAAAGGTGAAATAAAATAAAATAAAATAAAAAACACTATGTTAATAACCTTGTATTGGTAACACTATGTTAATTAACAACCTTAGTAATGGTCTCCCTTCCCCTTGTACTTCCAAGTGTGCTCCCTTTATTCAGAAACTACATACTGTATACTGGATAGCACAATGATGAGACAACACACACAATGATGAGACGACAGACACAATGATGAGACAACAGACACAATGATGAGACAACCGACACAATGATGAGACAACAGACACAATGATGAGATGGCAGACGCAATTATGAGACAACAGACACAATCATGAGATGGCAGACACAATGATGAGATGGCAGACACAATGATGAGACGACAGACACAATGATGAGATGGCAGACGCAATTATGAGATGGCAGACACAATGATGAGATGGCAGACGCAATTATGAGATGGCAGACATAATGATGAGACGGCAGAAACAATGATGAGACAACAGACACAATGATGAGATGGCAGATGCAATGATGAGATGGCAGACACAATGATGAGAAGGCAGACACAATGATGAGATGGCAGACAATGATGAGATGGCAGACACAATGATGAGACAACAGACACAATGATGAGATGGCAGACACAATGAAGAGACGGCAGACACAATGATGAGACGGCAGACACAATGAAGAGACGGCAGAAACAATGAAGAGACAGCAGACACAATGATTGATCTCTCCCCTATGTCTTTGCCCCTGGCTTTTCTAATCACCAAACAATAAACAACTCACTGGTAAATGTCAAATCCACCGAAGGAGTGGGAAAATCTATCAGATTGATCTGGAGATGAGTGTTTGATGCACCTGTCAATCACTGTGATTGATGGACCTGTCCGGCCTGTCACATTAAAGGTTAACGTGGGAGGTGCTAGAGGAAGGGGACTCCAGTCCAGTATCCCTTTATTGTCACATTGAGCTGTGAAGATTGTGAGACTCTCCATTGATCCTCTTCCATTGTAATTGTTCGGAGAAAACAGGTTATGGCCTTAAAAGACAAGGGTAGAAATGAAACAAACAGTGACCCTACACTCCTTTGAACTCTGAGCATGATCGATAGGCACAGCTAGATTCAAAAAGCATATGGATCTCAGTTGAAGACCCCCTCGCACCTTTCAAACGGTGTTGTGGCACAGCACAGCATGAAGGTGATGAGTTTGTGTGTTTGTGTGTGTGTGTGTGTGTGTGTGTGTGTGTGTGTGTGTGTGTGTGTGTGTGTGTGTGTGTGTGTGTGTGTGTGTGTGTGTGTGTGTGCATGCGTGTGTATGTGCCTGCGTGTGTGTGTGTGTGTTGCATAAGTGTCTGTGGGTGTATGCGAGGGATCTATACCCTTTTGTGCTGGAGGAAAAAGGAATACATAATAGATGTAACCTATGTGAATGAGAGGACTGAGATTCTCAGGGGCATGGAGGTGTATAGGGTATGGTGGTGTACAGGGTATGGTGGTGTACAGGGTATGATGGTGTACAGGGCATGGTGGTGTACAGTGTATGGTGGTGTACAGGGAATGGAGGTGTACAGGGTATGGAGGGGTACAGGGTATGGTGGTGTACAGGGTATGAAGGTGCACAGGGTATGGTGGTGTACAGGGTATGGAGGTGTACAGGGTATGGAGGTGTACAGGGTATGGTGGTGTACAGGGTATGGAGGTGTACAGGTTATGATGGTGTACAGGGTATGGAGGTGTACAGGGTATAGAGGTGTACAGGGTATGGTGGTGTACAGGGTATGGAGGTGTACAGGGTATGAGGGTTCCCAGGGTATGGAGGTGTACAGGGTATGTTGGTGTACAGGGTATGGAGGTGTACAAGGTATGAAGGTATGAAGGTGCACAGGTTATTGAGGTGTACAGGGTATAGAGGTGTACAGGGTATGTTGGTGTACAGTGTATGGTGGTGTAGAGGGTATGGAGGTCTACAGGGTATGGAGGTGTACAGGGTATGTTGGTGTACAGTGTATGGTGGTGTACAGGGTATGGAGGTGTACAGGGTATGGTGGTGTACAGGGTATGGTGATGTACAGGGTATGGTGGTGTACAGGGTATGGTGATGTACAGGGTATGGGGGTGTACAGGGTATGCTGGTGTACAGGGTATGGTGGTGTAGGAGGTGTGGTGATATACAAGGTGTGGTGGTGTACAGGGTATGGTGGTGTACAGGGTATGATGGTGTACAGGGAATGATGGCTTACAGTGTATGTTGGTGTACCGGGTATGTTGGTGTTCAGGGTATGGTGTTGTGAAGGGTATGTTGGTGTACCGGGTATGTTGGTGTGCGGGGTATGGTGGTGTGCAGGGTATGGTGGTGTGCAGGGTATGGTGATGTACAGGGTATGGTGGTGTACAGGGTATGTTGGTGTACCGGGTATGTTGGTGTGCGGGGTATGGTGGTGTGCAGGGTATGGTGATGTGCAGGGTATGTTGGTGTACAGGGTATGGTGGTGTACAGGGTATGTTGGTGTACCGGGTATGTTGATGTACAGGGTATGCTGGTGTACCGGGTATGTTTGTGTACATGGCATGGTGGTGTACAGGTAATGTTGGTGTACAGGGTATTGTGATGTGCAGGGTATGGTGGTGTACAGGGTATGGAGGTGTACAGGGTATGGAGGTGTACAGGGTATGGAGGTTTACAGGGTATGGAGGTGTACAGGGTATGGAGGTTTACAGGGTATGGTGATGTACAGGGTATGGTGGTGTACAGGGTATGGTGGTGTACAGGGTATGGTGGTGTACAGGGTATGATGGTGTACAGGTTATGATAGTGTACAGGGTATGGTGGTGTACATGGCATGGTGGTGTACAGTGTATGTTGGTGTACAGGGTATGTTGGTGTACATGGCATGGTGGTGTACAGTGTATGTTGGTGTACAGTGTATGTTGGTGTACAGTGTATGTTGGCATTCATGGAATGGTGGTGTACAGTGTATGTTGGTGTACAGTGTATGTTGGTGTACAGTGTATGTTGGCGTACATGGCATGGTGGTGTACAGGGTATGTTGGTGTACAGGGTATGTTGGTGTACAGGGTATGGAGGTGTACAAGGTATGAAGGTGCACAGGGTATTGAGGTGTACAGGGTATAGAGGTGTAGAGTGTATGTTGGTGTACAGTGTATGGTGGTGTACAGTGTATGGTGGTGTACAGGGTATGGAGGTGTACAGGGTATGGAGGTGTACAGGGTATGGAGGTCTACAGGGTATGGAGGTGTACAGGGTATGTTGGTGTACAGTGTATGGTGGTGTACAGGGTATGGAGGGTGTACAGGGTATGATGGTGTACAGGGTATGGAGGTGTACAGGGTATGGAGGTGTACAGGGTATGGTGGTGTACAGGGTATGGAGGTGTACAGGGTATGAGGGTTCCCAGGGTATGGAGGTGTACAGGGTATAGAGGTGTACAGTGTATGGTGGTTTACAGGGTATGGAGGTGTACAGTGTATGAAGGTATGAAGGTGCACAGGTTATTGAGGCGTATAGGGTATAGAGGTGTACAGGGTATGTTGGTGTACAGGGTATGGAGGTGTACAAGGTATGAAGGTATGAAGGTGCACAGGTTATTGAGGTGTATAGGGTATAGAGGTGTACAGGGTATGTTGGTGTACAGTGTATGGTGGTGTACAGGGTATGGAGGTGTACAGGGTACGGAGGTGTACAGGGTATGGAGGTCTACAGGGTATGGAGGAGTACAGGGTATGTTGGTGTACAGTGTATGGTGGTGTACAGGGTATGGAGGTGTACAGGGTATGGTGGTGTACAGGGTATGGTGATGTACAGGGTATGGTGGCGTACAGGGTATGGTGATGTACAGGGTATGGATTTGTACAGGGTATGCTGGTGTACAGGGTATGGTGATGTACAGGGTATGGTGGTGTAGGAGGTGTGTGGTATACAAGGTGTGGTGGTATACAAGGTGTGGTGATATACAAGGTGTGGTGGTGTACAGGGTATGGTGGTGTACAGGGTATGATTGTGTACAGGGAATGATGGCATACAGTGTATGTTGGTGTACCGGGTATGTTGGTGTTCAGGGTATGGTGTTGTGCAGGGTATGTTGGTGTACCGGGTATGTTGTTGTGCGGTGTATGGTGGTGTCCAGGGTATGGTGGTGTGCAGGGTATGGTGGTGTACAGGGTATGGTGGTGTACAGGGTATGTTGGTGTACCGGGTATGTTGGTGTGCGGGGTATGGTGGTGTGCAGGGTATGGTGATGTGCAGGGTATGTTGGTGTACAGGGTATGGTGGTGTACAGGGTATGTTGGTGTACCGGGTATGTTGATGTACAGGGTATGCTGGTGTACCGGGTATGTTTGTGTACATGGCATGGTGGTGTACAGGTAATGTTGGTGTACAGGGTTTTGTGATGTGCAGGGTATGGTGGTGTACAGGGTATGGAGGTGTACAGGGTATGGCGGTGTACAGGGTATGGAGGTTTACAGGGTATGGAGGTGTACAGGGTATGGAGGTGTGCAGGGTATGTTGGTGTACAGTGTATGGTGGTGTACAGGGTATGGAGGTGTACAGGGTATGGAGGTGTACAGGGTATGTTGGTTTACAGAGTATGGAGGTGTGCAGGGTATGGTGATGTACAGGGTATGGTGGTGTACAGGGTATGGTGGTGTACAGGGTATGATGGTGTACAGGTTATGATAGTGTACAGGGTATGGTGGTGTACATGGCATGGTGGTGTACAGTGTATGTTGGTGTACAGTGTATGTTGGTGTACAGTGTATGTTGGCGTACATGGCATGGTGGTGTACAGTGTATGTTGGTGTACAGTGTATGTTGGCGTACATGGCATGGTGGTGTACAGTGTATGTTGGTGTACAGTGTATGTTGGCGTACATGGCATGATGGTGTACAATGTATGTTGGTGTACAGTGTATGTTGGTGTACAGTGTATGTTGGCGTACATGGCATGGTGGTGTACAGTGTATGTTGGTGTACATGGCATGGTGGTGTACAGTGTATGTTGGTGTACAGTGTATGTTGGTGTACATGGCATGGTGGTGTACAGTGTATGTTGGTGTACCAGGTATGTTGGTGTACAGGGTATGGTAGTGTGCAGGGTATTGTGATGTGCAGGGTATTTTGGTGTTACCGGGTATATTGGTGTACAGGGTATGGTGGTTTGCAGGGTATGGTGATGTGCAGGGTATGGTGTTGGAACCTTTGTGAGTGAGAGGAGGGGATTCACAGGGGCATGGTGGGGGAACCTTTGTGAATGAGAGGACTGTGATTCACAGGGGGAAGGTGGGGGAACCTTTGTGAATGAGAGGACTGTGATTCACAGGGGCATGGTGGGGGAGCCTTTGTGAATGAGAGGACTGTGATTCACAGGGGCATGGTGGGGGAACCTTTGTGAATGAGAGGACTGTGATTCACAGGGGGAGGTGGGGGAACCTTTGTGAAATAGAGGACTGTGATTCACAGGGGGAGGTGGGGAAACCTTTGTGAAATAGAGGACTGTGATTCACAGGGGGAGGTGGGGGAACCTTTGTGAATGAGAGGACTGTGATTCACAGGGGCATGGTGGGGAACCTTTGTGAATGAGAGGACTGTGATTCACAGGGGCATGGTGGGGGACCTTTGTGAATGAGAGGACTGTGATTCACAGGGGGAAGGTGGGGGAACCTTTGTGAATGAGAGGACTGTGATTCACAGGGGCATGGTGGGGAGCCTTTGTGAATGAGAGGACTGTGATTCACAGGGGCATGGTGGGGGAACCTTTGTGAATGAGAGGACTGTGATTCACAGGGGCATGGTGGGGGAACCTTTGTGAATGAGAGGACTGTGATTCACAGGGGCATGGTGGGGGAACCTTTGTGAATGAGAGGACTGTGATTCACAGGGGCATGGTGGGGAACCTTTGTGAATGAGAGGACTGTGATTCACAGGGGCATGGTGGGGGAACCTTTGTGAATGAGAGGACTGTGATTCACAGGGGCATGGTGGGGGGACCTTTGTGAATGAGAGGACTGTGATTCACAGGGGCATGGTGGGGGGACCTTTGTGAATGAGAGGACTGTGATTCACAGGGGCATGGAGGTGTATAGGGTATGGTGGTGTACAGGGTATGGTGGTGTACAGGGTATGGTGATGTACAGGGTATGGAGGTGTACAGGGTATGCTTGTGTACAGGGTATGGTGATGTACAGGGTATGGTGGTGTAGGAGGTGTGTGGTATACAAGGTGTGGTGGTATACAAGGTGTGGTGATATACAAGGTGTGGTGGTGTACAGGGTATGGTGGTGTGCAGGGTATGGAGGTGTACAGGGTATGCTGGTGTACAGGGTATGGTGATGTACAGGGTATGGTGGTGTAGGAGGTGTGTGGTATACAAGGTGTGGTGGTATACAAGGTGTGGTGATATACAAGGTATGGTGGTGTACAGGGTATGTTGGTGTACCGGGTATGTTGGTGTGCGGGGTATGGTGGTGTGCAGGGTATGGTGATGTGCAGGGTATGTTGGTGTACAGGGTATGGTGGTGTACAGGGTATGTTGGTGTACCGGGTATGTTGATGTACAGGGTATGCTGGTGTACCGGGTATGTTTGTGTACATGGCATGGTGGTGTACAGGTAATGTTGGTGTACAGGGTATTGTGATGTGCAGGGTATGGTGGTGTACAGGGTATGGAGGTGTACAGGGTATGGAGGTGTACAGGGTATGGAGGTTTACAGGGTATGGAGGTGTACAGGGTATGGAGGTGTACAGGGTATGGAGGTGTACAGGGTATGGTGATGTACTGAGTATGGTGGTGTAAGAGGTATGTGGTATACACGGTGTGGTGGTGTACAGGGCATGGTGGTGTAAAGGGTATGGTGATGTACAGGGTATGGTGGTGTACAGGGTATGATGGTGTACAGGGCATGGTGGTGTACAGTGTATGGTGGTGTACAGGGCATGGAGGTGTACAGGGTATGGAGGGGTACAGGGTATGGTGGTGTACAGGGTATGAAGGTGCAAAGGGTATGGTGGTGTACAGGGTATGGAGGTGTACAGGGTATGGTGGTGTACAGGGTATGGAGGTGTACAGGGTATGATGGTGTACAGGGTATGGAGTTGTACAGGGTATGGAGGTGTACAGGGTATGATGGTGTACAGGGTATGAAGGTGCAAATGGTATGGAGGTGTACAGGGTATGTTGGTGTACAGTGTATGGTGGTGTACAGGGTATGTTGGTGTACAGTGTATGGTGGTTTACAGGGTATGGAGGTGTACAGGGTACAGGGTATGTTGGTGTACAGTGTATGGTGGTTTACAGGGTATGGAGGTGTACAGGGTATGGAGGTGTACAGGGTATATTGGTGTACAGTGTATGGTGGTGTACAGGGTATGTTGGTGTAGAGTGTATGGTGGTGTACAGGGTATGGAGTTGTACAGGGCATGGAGGTGTACAGGGTATGGAGGTGTACAGGGTATGTTGGTGTACAGGGTATGTTGGTGTACAAGGTATGAAGGTGCACAGGGTATTGAGGTGTACAGGGTATAGAGGTGTACAGGGTATGTTGGTGTACAGTGTATGGTGGTGTACAGGGTATGGAGGTGTACAGGGTATGGAGGTGTACAGGCTATGGAGGTCTACAGGGTATGGAGGTGTACAGGGTATGTTGGTGTACAGTGTATGGTGGTGTACAGGGTATGGAGGTGTAAGGTGCTCTGGATAAGAGCGTCTGCTAAATGACTTAAATGTAAATGTAAATGTACAGGGTATGGTGGTGTACAGGGTATGGTGGTGTACAGGGTATGATGGTGTACAGGGCATGGTGGTGTACAGTGTATGGTGGTGTACAGGGCATGGAGGTGTACACGGTATGGAGGGGTACAGGGTATGGTGGTGTACAGGGTATGAATGTTCACAGGGTATGGTGGTGTACAGGGTATGGAGGTGTACAGGGTATGGATGTGTACAGGGTATGGTGGTGTACAGGGTACGGTGGTGTACAGGGTATGATGGTGTACAGGGTATGGAGGTGTACAGGGTATGGTGGTGTACAGGGTATGGAGGTGTACAGGGTATGAGGGTTCCCAGGGTATGGAGGTGTACAGGGTATAGAGGTGTACAGGGTATGTTGGTGTACAGTGTATGGTGGTTTACAGGGTATGGAGGTGTACAGGGTATGGAGGTGTACAAGGTATGAAGGTATGAAGGTGCACAGATTATTGAGGTGTACAGGGTATAGAGGTGTACAGGGTATGTTGGTGTACAGTGTATGGTGGTGTACAGGGTATGGAGGTGTACAGGGTATGGAGGTGTACAGGGTATGGAGGTCTACAGGGTATGGAGGTGTACAGGGTATGTTGGTGTACAGTGTATGGTGGTGTACAGGGCATGGAGGTGTACAGGGTATGGAGGGGTACAGGGTATGGAGGTGTACAGGGTATGGATGTGTACAGGGTATGGTGGTGTACAGGGTACGGTGGTGTACAGGGTATGATGGTGTACAGGGTATGGAGGTGTACAGGGTATGGTGGTGTACAGGGTATGGAGGTGTACAGGGTATGAGGGTTCCCAGGGTATGGAGGTGTACAGGGTATAGAGGTGTACAGGGTATGTTGGTGTACAGTGTATGGTGTTTTACAGGGTATGGAGGTGTACAGGGTATGGAGGTGTACAAGGTATGAAGGTATGAAGGTGCACAGGTTATTGAGGTGTACAGGGTATAGAGGTGCACAGGGTATGTTGGTGTACATGGTATGAAGGTGTACAAGGTATGAAGGTATGAAGGTGCACAGGTTATTGAGGTGTACAGGGTATAGAGGTGTACAGGGTATGTTGGTGTACAGTGTATGGTGGTGTACAGGGTATGGAGGTGTACATGGAGGTGTACAGGGTATGGAGGTCTACAGGGTATGGAGGTCTACAGGGTATGTTGGTGTACAGGGTATGTTGGTGTACAGTGTATGGTGGTGTACAGGGTATGGAGGTGTACAGGGTATGGTGATGTACAGGGTATGGTGGTGTACAGGGTATGGTGATGTACAGGGTATGGTGGTGTAAGAGGTGTGTGGTATACAAGGTGTGGTGGTATACAAGGTGTGGTGATATGCAGGGTATGTTGGTGTTACTGGGTATATTGGTGTACAGGGTAGGGTGGTTTGCAGGGTATGGTGATGTGCAGGGTATGTTGGTGTTACCGGGTATATTGGTGTACAGGGTATGGTGGTTTGCAGGGTATGGTGTTGGAACCTTTGTGAGTGAGAGGACTGTGATTCACAGGGGCATGGTGGGGGAACCTTTGTGAATGAGAGGACTGTGATTCACAGGGGCATGGTGGGGGAACCTTTGTGAATGAGAGGACTGTGATTCACAGGGGCATGGTGGGGGAACCTTTGTGAATTAGAGGACTGTGATTCACAGGGGCATGGTGGGGGAACCTTTGTGAATGAGAGGACTGTGATTCACAGGGGCATGGTGGGGGAACCTTTGTGAATGAGAGGACTGTGATTCACAGGGGCATGGTGGGGGGACCTTTGTGAATGAGAGGACTGTGATTCACAGGGGCATGGTGGGGGAACCTTTGTGAATGAGAGGACTGTGATTCACAGGGGCATGGTGGGGGAACCTTTGTGAATTAGAGGACTGTGATTCACAGGGGCATGGTGGGGGAACCTTTGTGAATTAGAGGACTGTGATTCACAGGGGCATGGTGAGGGAACCTTTGTGAATGAGAGGACTGTGATTCACAGGGGCATGGTGGGGGAACCTTTGTGAATTAGAGGACTGTGATTCACAGGGGCATGGTGGGGGAACCTTTGTGAATTAGAGGACTGTGATTCACAGGGGCATGGTGGGGGAACCTTTGTGAATGAGAGGACTGTGATTCACAGGGGCATGGTGGGGGAACCTTTGTGAATGAGAGGACTGTGATTCACAGGGGCATGGTGGGGGAGCCTTTGTGACTGAGTTGACTGTGATTCACAGGGGCATGGTGGGGTACAGGGCATAGACCTCTCCTTCAAGCCTGACATTCAGATGAATCGGCCAGGTGAAGACATCCAGACTGTCCACTATCCAAGATCAGTGAACTGAACGTAACACAAAGATCAATTAATACTAGGACTTCAAGGTTCTTTGCCTGCCACATGTTCATTCCTTTGAGACCACCAAATCAATGGGGGTGGATGGTGAGTCGAGGTCTCAATGAAGAAGTGGTTAAATCAGAGGTAAACAGGTACTGTATCTATTGGACAATGATACCTCAAACCACCTTCAAGGGGCTGATTGACCCGAGTAGTAGTATTTACTGGCATCTGTTCTCTCTTTGGGTAAAGGGCATTTCCACCGTAGTGGATTTACTCTGAGTCTCAGTTTTTTCACTTTAAAATGTATGCCAAACAAAAACCATTGATTTCAATATTAAACAAACCATGCAACTCCAGGGTAGCCTAGTGGTTAGAGCGTTGGACTAGTAACCGAAAGGTTGAAAATTCGAATCCCCGAGCTGACAAGGTACAAATCTGTCGTTCTGCCCCTGAACAAGGCAGTTAACCCACTATTCCTAGGCTGTCATTGAAAATAAGAATTTGTTCTTAACTGGCTTGCCTAGTTAAATAAAGGTAAAATGCAAGGACTACAAGGACTACTTCTAACAGTTTCCACTGAAAAATGTACAATAACACATTTAGTGGAAGAATTAAGGTAAGGTATCCCTCAGGTCCTTATGCGATCATGTTAAATATCTGCTCCGAATTCAGATTCAAAGATGTCCGCAGAAAGATTTGGGTGTCAGCTATGACATCAAATCAAATCAAATCAAATGTCTTTATATACCCCTTCGTACATCAGCTGATATCTCAAAGTGCTGTACAGAAACCCAGCCTAAAACCCCAAACAGCAAACAATGCAGGTGTAGAAGCACGTGACACCTTGACATGACACCTTGAGTTTGAAAAAAATCTATTTTGGTTATTGAACTACAGTAGGTGAAGTGTATATACACCCCCGTAACAAAATGTCAGAATTACATAATGGGTACCTGATCTGTACTACTCATAAATCTCATCCTTTATCTCATCCTTTATCACCTCAGATAGTCCGTGAAGGAAGGTATTGAAAAGGGACTCCAGATTCCAGGCACTCTCGGGCTGCCAACGTGCAAAAATCTACAGCTTAGTCTGCCACACTATGGGAATCTTGCTGTAATTCAAGAAGCTTACGGGCAGCCTCTCTCCCGGATACCGGAGAATCGAACACCTTCCTCACCTCTGCCATAAAATCCTCCAGATGATGACAAATGACTGATTGTTGCTCCCAAACAACCTTCATCCAGGAGAACGCCCTTCCCGACATTAGCGTAATAATATATGATATCTTAGATCGGTCCGAAGGGAACGAAGATGGCTGTAGCTCAACAATAAGGGAGCATTGAGAAAGAAAACCCTGGTAGGTACCAGGATCCCCAGAGTATCGCTCCGGAGGAGGTAAGCGAGGTTCCTGGGGAGCCGGGGTAGGCTGTACCAACTCAACACTCATAGTTGAGGGTTGAAGGTAGTTGAAGGTTCTCACCGGTGGTAGGCTGCCTATGAGCTAACTCCCTGATTTGCTCCATAAATCCCCTTAAACACCCGGTTGTGGCGTTCCGTCAGGGAACAAAGCCCTTCCAGAAGGTCCTGTAGTAGCTCCTCATGCCTCCCAATGGTGGCTCCCTGCAGGGAGACGGTGTGGTGGAGCTGGTCCAAGCATGCTGGCTCTGTCATGGCCTGTTCGTAATATAAGGACTCAGGGCCAGACCCAGATGCAGACACGGGAGAGAGATGCTTTGAGTGTTTGATAGTTATTATTTCCAAAAGGGGTAGGTAAGAGAATAGTCATGGACAGGCAAGAGGTCAAAACAAGATCAGAGTCCAGGTGGTAAAGAGTGGCAGGCAGGCTCGAGGTCAGGGCAGGCAGACTGGTCAGGCAGGTGGGTACAGAGTCTAGAAAACAGGCAAGGGATAAAATAGAGAATGGCAAAAGTAGGAGCACGGGAAAAACACGCTGGTTGACTTGAAACAGACAAGACGAACTGGCACAGAGAGACAGGAAACACAGGGATAAATACACTGGGGAAAATAAGTGACACCTGGAGGAGGTGGAGACAATCACAAGGACAGGTAAAACAGATCAGGGCGTGACACCAGCAGCATTGCAGTTCTTGACACAAATTGGTGTGCCTGGCACCTACTACCATACCCCGTTCAAAGGCACTTAAATATTGTGTTTTGCCCATTCACACTCGGAATGGCACATATACACAATCCATGTCTCAGTTGTTTCAAGGTTAAATAATCCTTCTTTAACCTGTCTCCTTCCCTTCGTCTCCACTGGTTGAAGTGGATTTTACAAGTGACATCAAATAAGGGATCATAGCTTTTACCTGGATTCACCTGGTCATTCTATGTCATGGTAAGCATTTCACTGTAAGGTGTTGTATTCGGCGCACGTGACAAATCAACTTTGATTTGATTTGTTCTTAATGTTTTATAGACTCCGTGTTTGTTGGTCCTCAATAAATGCCCTAAAACAATATTCGCTGTAAGTCTTTCACTGTCTTGATGCAACCCTGGCAATGTTACATACGGTATCTTCTGCCTATAACCAACTATTTATAATACAACACAACAGAAGAAACACAACAGAAATCATAGACCCATTAGATATCATAACCTGGATGTTTCATAACATCACCCAGGAGCGGTAAAACACATTTAGTGTGCACCATAAAGCAAACACACTCCCACTAATAGATATCTATTTGTTCATGGGCAAGGGGAGACAGCTTAATAACAGAGCCACTGGCAACAACTTTAAAGAGGGAGGGGGAGATGAGGGAGGAGAGGTGCCCAGGGGACCAAGAGGCTAAAGCGTCTCAAATGAAAACATTTAAAAGGTACAGAAAAGGTACCGAATCAATTTCATCTCCAGTGCTGCATGGCGACCATGTTGGTGTTGTATTGGACAGCAGGGGATGAGGCTTGACCAGATTTCAGCTAAAAATGCACCATTGTAACCACTCAGGGGTTTTAGGAAAAGCAACAGTTGGCCACTGTTCACTCAATACTTAACAGATATCATAGTTATGGGCAGCATGTTGCCATCCTTTTCATTAGTTTGAAGATTATGCAAATGTTTTTATGTTTACTTTGGATGTCGCTTTTGTACCCCTATCCTTTCTTTCTTATACCGGCATTTTAACACATAGTTAAACTGAGTCATGAACATAGCATGGTAGGCCGTTTCCATGTTGCCACAGCAAGGATTCCTACAGCAGGGATTCCTACAGCAGGGATTCCTACAGCAGGGATTCCTACAGCAGGGATTCCAGATGGTGGAAATAGCTTGCGATGAGGAATTGGGAGTGAATGTGTTGGAACAACTGTTTTATGTTTGAAGACCATCTTTGTTTTTGAGGTAACATACACATTAGTTATACTGACAAAGCCAGTGGATAGATCCAATCATTACTTTGCATCATCTGTCCATTTGCCATTGTCCTACTGTATCCTGATTCACAAGCACTATAGATCAATGCATGTTGATATGCTAAGTAGGCCTGGCTGTAATAACAATGGGAATTAGCTTGTAAAAAGTGATTATTCACGGCTAATGAACAATGCTAATGGGAATGGCTAATTGCAGTTGCCCAGTCATGGTGATGAAGAGTGTCTTCAGAAGTAAAATTAACTTTATTCTTAAATTACAGGCCCTCTGTTGCAGATTCGCCTGTCCTATTATGTGCTAATTAGCTGACGCTGGGGACAGTTTAGTTAACGAGCCCTGGATGATTTTAACCTTCCACATGGTGGAAGATCGACTCACTTCTGCGCACATGCACACGCAAACACGCTGAGGCTACCTGCATGCACATGCTAAGACACTGCTGTGCTAATTGGCTTGAAGTCATTCTTTATATAGTGTCGGTATGGAGCCACGCTTTTACAAAATACCATGCCCTTTCACTCAGATTCACACAGCTGTCAACACGTATAGTCTCAAAGAGTTAGTAGGAAAAGTTTGTGAGGATCTTTTCATGCAATGTAAGTAAATGCAAGTTGTGATGTCCTTGTCAACCTAGATGGTTTCTAACATTAGATGACTCTGTGTTGTTGTTAGATGTAAATGATAGCATAATGCATATATCATTACATCACCAAGTCAAGCCAAGCACAACCTAATAAGAGGTAGCAAACAATTCCCCAAAATTGCCCTGCCTTGCACTTATATCTTGCTAGCACATTCGTCTTTGATCAACTTACCCTTCAAAGTACAGTATTCCCCGGGACACTGGTATGAGTCGGGCCCTCTGACACAACCTCCTGTAGCAACCTGATGCTCCAAAGTGTAGTATCCCCCAGGACACTGGTATGAGGCGGGCCCTCTGACACAACCTCCTGTAGCAACCTGATGCTCCAAAGTGCAGTATCCCCCGGGACACTGGTATGAGTCAGGCCCTCTGACACAACCTCCTGTAGCAACCTGATGCTCCAAAGTGTAGTATCCCCCAGGACACTGGTATGAGGCGGGCCCTCTGACACAACCTCCTGTAGCAACCTGATGCTCCAAAGTGCAGTATCCCCCAGGACACTGGTATGAGGCGGGCCCTCTGACACAACCTCCTGTAGCAAAGGCAGTCTCACTTTTTTAACGGGATAGACACGGATAACAGGGGCGGCAGATGAGTGAGACAGACAGAGTAAGGACTCAACCCTGCTTAGCTTCAGATGAAAGCCAGCAGATTGAATGCAGCTTTGTAGCATTGCTGAAAGCTGTTTGTTGGGGTTATGAGTGTGTAGAGGGAAGCTGTTTGTTGGGGTAATGAGCGTGTAGAAGGAAGCTGTTTCTTGGGGTTATGAGTGTGTAGAGGGAAACTGTTTGTTGGGGTAATGAGCGTGTAGAGGGAAGCTGTTTGTTGGGGTAATGAGCGTGTAGAAGGAAGCTGTTTCTTGGGGTTATGAGTGTGTAGAGGGAAACTGTTTGTTGGGGTAATGAGTGTGTAGAAGGAAGCTGTTTGTTGGGGTAATGAGCGTGTAGAAGGAAGCTGTTTCTTGGGGTTATGAGTGTGTAGAGGGAAACTGTTTGTTGGGGTAATGAGCGTGTAGAGGGAAGCTGTTTGTTGGGGTAAAGAGCGTGTAGAGGGAAGCTGTTTGTTGGGGTAATAAGCGTGTAGAGGGAAGCTGTTTGTTGTGGTTATGAGCGTGTAGAGGGAAACTTTTTATTGGGGTTATGAGTGTGTAGAGGGAAGCTTTTTGTTGCGGTTATGAGCATGTAGAAGGAAGCTGTTTGTTAGGGTTATGAGGGTCCTACTCATATACCCAACAAACAGTTTCCTTCATAACCCCAACCAACAGCTTCCCCCTACACGCTCATAACCCCAACCTAAAATGACAATATATAGAAACAATATCAAGCATGATTTCCCTCAGGGCAGATCCGCTGTACATGTAGGCATGTACTGTATGAAGTAAATTGTACTGTGCTAAGTTTGTTCACCTCAATCAAAAATAACAATGAATCCAGACAGGCAATGCTCTACATGTGGGAGCAGTATCTGATCTATCTAACGAGTGAAACGCTTCATGTTCATCACAAACTACCAGCTGTTAACACAAATGCCAAACGTGACAATGCCCCAGTGAGGCTTGAGTGTCATAGCCAACATGTGTTCAGAAACAAATTTAAATTCCAAAGAAAAAAGGTGTTGTTTACATATACCACTGAACCATCTGTTGGGTGTTAATCCTTCTACACCAGGGGTAGACAAATACATTCAGTCACGGGCCGATGTTTGACGGAGCGGATGGTGGAATGGTTTATATCTTGATTATATTGAAACACAATCACGTCTCTTTCTAATATTGTGTGAAAAGATATCCTACATTTTGCAAAATTCTTGGTGATTTTGCAGCATTTCCCCCCTAAAACCTAAAAACATTAGGGGTCCAAACAAAATCACTTGTGGCCCAAAGCCACATGTTGCAAACCCCTGAACAACACACTGATAACTCCAAAAAACAGCTTCCCTCTACACACTTATAACCCCAATAAAAAGCTTTCTCTACACACTCAAAACCCCAACAAACAGTTTCCCTCAACACACCCAGAACCCCAACAAACAGTTTCCCTCTACACGCTCATAACCCCCCCCAAAAAGCTTCCATCTATACCCTCATAACCCTAAGAAACATCTTCCTTCTACATGCTCATAACCGCCACAAAAAGCTTCCCTCTACACACTCATAACCCTAAGAAACATCTTCCTTCTACATGCTCATAACCGCCACAAAAAGCTTCCCTCTACACACTCATAACCCTAAGAAACATCTTCCTTCTACATGCTCATAACCGCCACAAAAAGCTTCCCTCTACACACTCATAACCCTAAGAAACATCTTCCTTCTACATGCTCATAACGCCACAAAAAGCTTCCCTCTACACACTCATAACCCTAAGAAACATCTTCCTTCTACATGCTCATAACCGCCACAAAAAGCTTCCCTCTACACACTCATAACCCCAACAAACAGTTTCCCTCTACACACTCATAACCCCAACAAACAGTTTCCTTCTACACTCTGAGTAGGAAGCTGTTGGTTGGGGTTATGGGTGTGTAGTGGGAAGTAGGAAGCTGTTGGTTGGGGTTATGAGTGTGTCGTGGGAAGTGGGAAGCTGTTTGTTGGGGTTATGAACATTTAGTGGGAAGCTGTTTGTTGGGGTTAAGAGCGCATAGAGGGAAGATGTTTGTTGAGGTTATGAGCGTGTAGAGGGAAGGATTAACACCCAACAGGTCACAGATGGCTCAGTGGCTCAGTAAACAATACCTTATTTAGTGTTGAATACGGATTTGGCTCTGAACAGATGTTGGCAATGACACTCAAGTCTCTCTTGGGCATCGTCACATGTTTGGCGGATGTGTTTACAGGTGTCAGTTTGCGATGAACATGAAGAGTTTCACTCATTAGATACATCAGATACTGCACCCACATGTATAGCAATGACTGTGTCGTTGTATGTTGCACATTTGTATGAATATTACAGATCGAAAATTTCGATTTGCATCACTCTTCAAATTACATTGATTCTTCTTGAGACCCAATATGACCCCTTGTATCCATAGATAGATATTCGAACAGAAAAAATACATTATCAAATATTCTTGACTGACTTGTATTATATCTATGAAGTACCTTAGTCCACCTTCGCTAAGAGCAAGCCTGTACGTAAATGCCTCAAGGTAAAGGTAAATATGGACGGAAACAAATTGTCACAAAGTGGGATTGTGAAGCTTGAAGGTTTCCGAGGCTACAGGCACTGTCACTCTTTGTTTGGTCATCTATCTGTCGAGTTTCTCGTCCCCCCACTGAATCTTCTGAGGGTGCCGTGACAACCTTTGCTCATCCGTGGAAAATTCCATTACCCGCCGTTACGGAATGACTAATGATACTGCCCTCTCCTCAACCGCCGTGTACATACTATACAGATGCAGGGTCCTAATTCTAACCAGACATTTTTGTATATGTTGATACATTTTTCATAAGGGAAAATCAAGTCGGAAATTTAAAAGTGGAAATTACAAAGTTCAGAAGCCTTTTTAAACCTCAAGTACACTACAGGTTTTAAAGAACATTTATCCTGCAACAGGGTGATCAAATTAAGATCCTACATCTGTAAGCAGACAAACCCCTGTGTGTCTCTGTGCAGTTTTCTTTCCTAAAAAGGTTAATAGCACCAAGTCTCTCAAAAGCTATTGTGGTACTACACCTTGGAAAGATATTGGCGATGTGGGAGGGCAATTGTCCATGGGAGATAAGCAACCATATTCTCTCTCTCCCTCTCTCTCTCCCTCTCTCTCTCTCTCTCTCTCTCTCTCTCTCTCCCTCTCTCTCTCTCTCTCTCCCTCTCTCTCTCTCTCTCTCTCTCTCTCTCTCTCTCTCTCTCTCTCTCTCTCTCTCTCTCTCTCTCTCTCTCTCTCTCTCTCTCTCCCTCTCTCTCTCTCTCTCTCTCTCTCTCTCTCTCTCTCCTCTCTCTCTCTCTCTCTCTCTCTCTCTCTCTCTCTCTCTCTCTCTCTCTCTCTCTCTCTCTCTCTCTCTCTCTCTCTCTCTCTCTCTCTCTCTCTCCCTCTCTCTCTCTCTCTCTCTCTCTCTCTCTCTCTCTCTCTCTCTCTCTCTCTCTCTCTCTCTCCCTCTCTCTCCCTCTCTCTCTCTCTCTCTCTCTCTCTCTCTCTCTCTCCCTCTCTCTCTCTCTCTCTCTCTCTCTCTCTCTCTCTCCTCTCTCTCTCTCTCTCTCTCTCTCTCTCTCTCTCTCTCTCTCTCTCTCCCTCTCTCTCTCTCTCTCTCTCTATATGCCTGGCAGTGATTAAGTTTTTCCTCTCCTTTTTTGTGTTTGATTCCTCAGAAACAATAGATTAAAGGGAATGGGCGACTTAATTCAAAATGAAAGCTCAACTCCATTTTCTTACTATTCTCTTTGAAGTTGTTTTTTTTACCCACCACTACTATACTTCCTCATGTATATTTTCATCACCATTTCGTTATTTCAAAATGTTCTGTGCTCTCATTACTTTGACAATTTATTTTAGTTGCTGTCAAAAAAATCTGGAATAATCCCAATCCAAAAGGGGGAAATGTTATTGTTTGATCTGATTTCCTTCACACCCCACCCCAACACTCAGTTGTACATATCTTGCAGTGCTTTCAAAAGAGAAGTGGAAGAAGTGATTTCTCTTCCTGACTTTTTCAAAGGTCCTTTCATCTGAGAATTTTGACGTAATTTACTAGTCAGACTGACTAGTCGCATGGTGCAATGTCAGGAAAGGTACAGTACATTACAAGCAGAGAAAAGTTTATATCTCACATGTCGGTTCTGCTAGATTGTCCAATTGAATGATGTGAAGTGCCTTTGATATTAATGTATGTGTACATAATAACATATATGGCCTGTCACCTAAAATACTGTAGACAAACATATAAAACATTTTCTTAAGATTTGACCTGATGGCTACAACAAGATGGTTTTAGTTATTTGACTTCAGATTCTGACGTTTATCTTTGTTTCTGCAAAGGTCAAAAGTTAATGGTTACGTTTTTTTTGGATAGGGTTAAAACATACATTTTAGGCATTCATTGCATATGGTTAAGTTAAGGGTTAGGGTTTGGGACAGGGTTAAAACATTAAGTTTAGCCATTCATTCTGAATGGTGACGTTAATGATTAAGGTTTAGGATAGAGTTAAAACATTAAGTTTAGGCATTCATTCCTCAACCATAGACCCACTCATATATGCATACCGCCCAAATAGATCCACAGATGATGCAATCTCTATTGCACTCTATACTGCCCTTTCCCACCTGGACAAAAGGAACACTGATGTGAGAATGCTATTCATTGATTACTGCTCAGCGTTCAACACCATAGTACCCTCAAAGCTCATCACTAAACTAAGGATCCTGGGACTAAACACCTCCCTCTGCAACTGGATCCTGGACTTCCTGACGGGCCGCCCCCAGGTGGTGAGGATAGGTAGCAACACATCTGCCACACTAATCCTCAATACTGGAGCTCCCCAGGGGTGCATACTCAGTCCCCTCCTGTACTCCCTGTTCACCCACGACTGCATGGCCAGGCACAACTGCAACCCCATCATTAAGTTTGCAGATGACACAACAGTGGTAGGCCTGATCACCGACAACAACGAGACAGCCTATAGGGAGGAGGTCAGAGACCTGGCCTGGTGGTGCCAGAATAACAACCTATCCCTCAACGTAACCAAGACTAAGGACATGATAGTGGACTACAGGAAAAGGAGGACCGAGCATGCCCCCATTCTCATCAATGGGGCTGTAGTGGAGCAGGTTGAGAGCTTCAAGTTCCTTGGTGTCCACATCAACAACAAACTAGAATGGTCCAAACACACCAAGACAGACGTGAAGAGGGCATGACAAAGCCTATTCCCCCTCAGGAAACTAAAAAGATTTGGCATGGGTCCTGAGATCCTCAAAACGTTCTACAGCTGCAACATTGAGAGCATCCTAACTGGTTGGCTGGGGTCATTCTGAATGGTTAAGTTAACAGTTAAGATTTGGGATAGGGTTAAAACATTAAGTTTAGACATTCATTCTGAATGGTTAAGTTAACGGTTAAGGTTTGGTATAGGGTTAAAACATTAAGTTTAGACATTCATTCTGAATGGTTAAGTTAATGGTTAAGGTTTGGGATAGGGTTAAAACATTAAGTTTAGACATTCATTCTGAATGGTTAAGTTAATGGTTAAGGTTTGGTATAGGGTTAAAACATTAAGTTTAGACATTCATTCTGAATGGTTAAGTTAATGGTTAAGGTTTGGGATAGGGTTAAAACAAAAACAAAAAAAACAAATGTCTACCACTGGGATTGAACACCCAACCTTCTGATCCAGAGTCATGATGGCAATAGTGCTCACTGTTTCCCCTAGTGGCCGGTTATGAATGCATATTCCGACATCCTCAGGACATGGATACGCTTCCAATTTCGAAGTCGATTGTGAGCGATCTGGCAGATTCACACCAGTGTTTAATATGATGGATTTATTTTATGGAAATGACTCAACGTCTCAGTGTGCCATGCATAGGCAGCCATGCAATTACTTTCACGTCGAATAATGTCATCATATGCAAGATCACCTATGGTTTGGTCAACATGCAGATGATGGTATATGTACTGTGAAGAACCCGGATGTCCTGGGCTAGCGTGGTTACCAGTGGAGGCTCCTCAGAGGAGGAAGAGGAGGACCATCCTCCTCAGTGAATTTCATATTTTTTTTGTAAAACATTAAAAAGTTATTATTTTTAGATAAAACTATACTAAATATATTCACATAACCAAATAATGTATTAAAACACACTGTTTTGCAATGAAGGTCTACAGCAGCGTCAACAGCACTCTGTAGGGTAGTACCATGGTTTAGCCGAGGACAGCTATCTTCCATCCTCCTCATAGGAGGCTCATAGTTTAGCCTACTCAAAACGCCCTGCTCAAACAGAGGGATACTATGTTAGCTAGCTGGCTATGACTTTCCAACACAACATTGAAACTCTTCCAAGTCAGGGTAAGCTTTTGGTTCTTCAGATTTTCTGCCACCAGGGTCCGTGGTGTAACTGCTAACTCACTATACACTAAAGTTACTGCATGATTGTAGAGGGTTTGCTAACGAGTTAGTTCTATTAGCTATGTTGACTATGACGTTACTTTAGCTAATATGGTGACAACGATGTAGGCTTTGTGTAGCGTTTAGCGGTTATGATATGAAGGTTTGGCCTGGAAAGATTTTTTTGCCTGGTCACATACAGCTGGTGTGTTGTGCATTGAAGTCCACAAATTAAGGAAAAGGAGGATGCAAGAAGGAATACAACGTGGCTGCCATGAACTGTGTTTACTCGTGACCAGGGGTGTATTCATTCTGACGATTCTTAAACCAAAGCAAACAGAATGAAACGGTAATAAACATACCAGACTTTTTCCAATAGAAACTCTTGTTTGCAACTTTTGGACTAATGATTACACCCTACATCAGCTAGATGCATGCAAGAGTTTGCAAGGCGGTGTTGAATGATTTCCGTGTGCACCAAAGTTGTAAATCTTTCATTCATAGGCTAGTTTGTATCAATCTCCTGATGGGTATAGGGAACATTTTTGTATCATGTAGTAGCCTAAACCTAAACCCGGTTGTCTTGGATGGCGCCCATCCTACGTCAGGCCTCTGCCGGATCATCAAGTTTTTATGCTCAGCGGGATCGTCAGGCTGCCACGCCTCAGCCGGATCATTGGGCTCCCATGCCTCAGCGGGATCGTCAGGCTGCTACGCCTCAGCCGGATCATTGGGCTCTCATGCCTCAGCGGGATCGTCAGGCTGCTACGCCTCAGCCGGATCATTGGGCTCCCATGCCTCAGCGGGATCGTCAGGCTGCTACGCCTCAGCCGGATCATTGGGCTCCCATGCCTCAGCGGGATCGTCAGGCTGCTACGCCTCAGCCGGATCATTGGGCTCCCATGCCTCAGCGGGATCGTCAGGCTGCTACGCCTCAGCCGGATCATTGGGCTCCCATGCCTCAGCGGGATCGTCAGGCTGCTACGCCTCAGCCGGATCATTGGGCTCCCATGCCTCAGCCAGCTCGTCAGGCTGCTACGCCTCAGCCGGATCATTGGGCTCCCATGCCTCAGCGGGATCGTCAGGCTGCTACGCCTCAGCCGGATCATTGGGCTCCCATGCCTCAGCGGGATCGTCAGGCTGCTACGCCTCAGCCGGATCATTGGGCTCCCATGCCTCAGCGGGATCGTCAGGCTGCTACGCCTCAGCCGGATCATTGGGCTCCCATGCCTCAGCCAGCTCGTCAGGCTGCTACGCCTCAGCGGGATCGTCAGGCTTTCACGCCTCAGCCGGATCATCGGGCTCCTATGCCTCAGCCAGCTCGTCAGGCTGCTACGCCTCAGCCGGATCATTGGGCTCCCATGCCTCAGCGGGATCGTCATGCTGCTACGCCTCAGCCGGATCATTGGGCTCCCATGCCTCAGCGGGATCGTCAGGCTGCTACGCCTCAGCCGGATCATTGGGCTCCCATGCCTCAGCGGGATCGTCAGGCTGCTACGCCTCAGCCGGATCATTGGGCTCCCATGCCTCAGCGGGATCGTCAGGCTGCTACGC
This sequence comes from Oncorhynchus nerka, assembly GCF_034236695.1. Taxonomy (NCBI): domain Eukaryota; kingdom Metazoa; phylum Chordata; class Actinopteri; order Salmoniformes; family Salmonidae; genus Oncorhynchus; species Oncorhynchus nerka. The sequence goes on along the minus strand of NC_088401.1, from coordinate 71,404,267 downwards.
CTCAGCCGGATCATTGGGCTCCCATGCCTCAGCGGGATCGTCAGGCTGCTACGCCTCAGCCGGATCATTGGGCTCCCATGCCTCAGCGGGATCGTCAGGCTGCTACGCCTCAGCCGGATCATTGGGCTCCCATGCCTCAGCGGGATCGTCAGGCTGCTACGCCTCAGCCGGATCATTGGGCTCCCATGCCTCAGCGGGATCGTCAGGCTGCTACGCCTCAGCCGGATCATTGGGCTCCCATGCCTCAGCGGGATCGTCAGGCTGCTACGCCTCAGCCGGATCATTGGGCTCCCATGCCTCAGCGGGATCGTCAGGCTGCTACGCCTCAGCCGGATCATTGGGCTCCCATGCCTCAGCCAGCTCGTCAGGCTGCTACGCCTCAGCGGGATCGTCAGGCTTTCACGCCTCAGCCGGATCATCGGGCTCCTATGCCTCAGCCAGCTCGTCAGGCTGCTACGCCTCAGCCGGATCATTGGGCTCCCATGCCTCAGCGGGATCGTCATGCTGCTACGCCTCAGCCGGATCATTGGGCTCCCATGCCTCAGCGGGATCGTCAGGCTGCTACGCCTCAGCCGGATCATTGGGCTCCCATGCCTCAGCGGGATCGTCAGGCTGCTACGCCTCAGCCGGATCATTGGGCTCCCATGCCTCAGCGGGATCGTCAGGCTGCTACGCCTCAGCCGGATCATTGGGATCCCATGCCTCAGCCAGCTCGTCAGGCTGCTACGCCTCAGCGGGATCGTCAGGCTTTCACGCCTCAGCCGGATCATCGGGCTCCTATGCCTCAGCCAGCTCGTCAGGCTGCTACGCCTCAGCCGGATCATTGGGCTCCCATGCCTCAGCGGGATCGTCAGGCTGCTACGCCTCAGCCGGATCATCGGGCTCCTATGCCTCAGCCGACTCGCCAGGCTCCCATGCCTCTGCCGGTTCGTCTGGATTTTACGCCCAGCCAGCTTGTCCAGCGCTCATGCCTCGGCTGGCCTGTCAGGCTTGCCCAGGTGGGAAGCTGGGTGGCGCCCCTAAGGGGGGGAATACTGTCACGCCTGCCCCCTCTCCCCCTCCCTAGCGTTCCAAGGCACCATGCGTCCCAGCATTATGCACTCCTGCCATCATCATTACACACACCTGCCTTGTCCCCTTCACGTGCATCAGTAATTATTGGACTCACCTGGACTCAATCACCTGTGTCATTACCTCCCCTATATATGTATTTTCCCAAGCTCTGTTCCCCGCTTCAGGATTAATGTTCGTTTGCCTTTGCATACCCGGTTCTGACGCTGTCTATGGCCTGTTTAATGTCTGTTCCGTATTAAATGTTCAACCTGCTTCTCTTCTCCAGCGTCGGTTCTTACAACACCTGTCAGGTGGATGATCTTGGCAAAGGAGAAATGCTCACCAATAGGGATGTAAACACATTTGTGGACAAAATCTGAGAGAAATAAGCTTCTTGTGTGTATGGAAAATGCTCACAAAACATGGGATCAACACTTTACATGTTGCGTTTATATTTTTGTTCAATGTACATTGTTGAGGTATATACTCTCTCTCTCTCTCTCTCTATATATATATATATATAGTGAATCTAAGGCACAGTAAAAACCGTGTATGTTAGACAAGAAGCCAATACTAGTTATAGTTCTGTGCAAAACACTAGACAGTCACAAAGCGTAAGCATTGGGGATAAAAGCGTGCACTTTTAATTGCAGAAGCTGTAGTATGCCTGTCTCACTGATGGAATATCAGCCTCCCGCCTTGTAATGAAATTATGATTTCTCTTCAGTTGGATTTTTCTGTTTGGAGGTGGACATGGGTGAGAGAGTGGGGACCGAGGAAGAGAAGAGAGAGAGGGGAGGCGGGACGTGGTATCCAGTTGTAATAATTAGAGATGTTATGAAGGTGACAGAATGTGCGGTGGACCCGTGTCTCGGTATATTTACACACTGCACTAACGGCACCGCTAATTACCGTCATGGCTGGAAGATCAATAGCCATCATCTCGCTTTCCCGGAGGAAGTTTCTCCGGGACTCTTAGTAATGAACATGTCGACGTGTTCTTCCACTCCTCCTTCTTCCTGATGATCAATGGTGTTCCGGATGGGTTCTAATGACCTTCCAGCTCTGGCAACCTTCCTATTTGATCAACAGAGATCTGCTTCCCCACTCTGGAAAACAACAAATGAAGACAAAAGGGGGTTTTGGAGGATCTTGTTGACTTTGTTGGTGGGTTAATTTTACCCTTTTTTTGGTAAACTTAGCACAGTACAACTTACTTCATACAGTCCACGTACAGTACATGTACAGCAGATCTGCCCTGAGGCAAATCATGCTTGATATTGTTTCCATATATTGTCATTGATCATTGAGTCGGTGTATTAATTGAGCTACAGTGTGCAACCAGTATGTGCATTCAGTCCATGAGGCAAAATGATGTCTTACTGCTTATTACACTATTATTCATAGACCCAACCATCAATCTCTACAGGCATTGATCACTGGTGTGTTTAGTGGGGAGTCACTGACAATACAGGAGATAAACCTTTGGCCATCAGCTTAACTGTGAGGCATTTGGGAACCCAAGTGTGCTCCCCCTGATACCACAGCGATAGATAACACCCCTCATCCCCTCAAACGCTCCATCCCAGGAAACACATTGCAGAGCAGATGGTAAACTCTGCCACTCTCCTTCATGCCAAGCCACCAGTATTAACTCATCACTCTGTTCACCATTTATCTTACCAGGAGCCTTAAGGGGCCACATTGGAACAGCAGCGGCTTAGGCTAGCGGCCCTTTCTCTGCTACCCAGTCCACTCCCTCCTTACCTTGGTTGTAAGATGTCCATCATTTCACTATTATATCCTGTTAGCTGGATGTGTTGTATGACTGTACTTGCTGATGTGAGATGAGAGCTCCACTGTGAACCAGTTGTGTTCTGGGTGTGTGTCTGTTTGTGTGTGTGCATGTGCGTGTGCGTGTGCATGTGCGTGTGTGTGTGTGAGTGAGTGAGTGAGTGAGTGAGTGAGTGAGTGAGTGAGTGAGTGAGTGAGTGAGTGAGTGAGTGAGTGAGTGAGTGAGTGAGTGAGTGAGTGAGTGAGTGAGTGAGTGAGTGAGTGTATGCTCTTACTTTTCTACTCAGAGAGGAAGTATATGATCATATTTGCTGGCCTTGAACTATGAGGAGTGTATTTACTGTAATTTTAGAAGAGAGATGAAAAGAAAACAGGCAAAGCAGGTAGAAAAGTATCTTCATCACATTTTCAGTTAAACTGCCAATCTCATTCATAGTGCTCAATTCATTCATTTGGAATCTTACTGTACAAAGCTTCTATTTGAATCTCATTATCTTTTTGGCAGCCTCCTTTCAAGAATAAAAACCAATTAAGGTCAGGGTTGCCTTTCAACAGAGCCTATATTTGTCACAAGGACAGATTTAATAGTTGTTTTATAAACCACGCAGATGGAATGAGAATGGTCCAGATACCTTCACAAAGTCAGTGTGTGGGGTTTGTAGCCCATAACACATTTAACATCTCACCTTTTTTGAACTAGGCAAGTCAGTTAAGAACAAATTCTTATTTACAATGATGGCCTACCAGGGAACAGTGGGTTAACTGCCTTGTTTAGGGGCAGAACAATAGATTTATACCTTGTCAGCTCAGGGATTTGATCCAGCAACTTTTCAGTCACTAGTCCAATGCGCTAACCGCTAGGCTACCTGCCACCCCAGGTAACCTAGTGCAACACATGCATTCTTTGAAGGGCAACAATCCCTGCTAGCTCGAACACTTGAAATGTTGTTCCAAACACTTCACACCAAATGACCAAATCAACCATTGGTAGCACAGGATGACTTGTAAATGCACATATGGTCAAATTAACTTTGGAAAAAACTCAATCATAATCCAAACATAAAGTAAAGTACTACAGCTAACATTTCTCAATCCTTTTTGTATTTGAGTGTTTATTAGACACAGAAGAAAGATAGGAAAGTAAGGAGGGGAGAGTGTGTTAGAATGCTGTGGGACACAGGAGGTTGGTGGCACCTTAATTGGGGAGGATGGGCTTGTGGTAATGTCTGGAGCGGAGTAGGTGGAATGGTACCAAATACATCAAACACATGGTTTCAAACACATTGTTTTGATGCCATTCAACTCACTCCGTTCCAGCCATGATTATGAGCTGTCCTCCCCTCAGCATTGGATTGAAACCCACACCAGCATACTGTACATGTTCTCTGAAGGCAGTAGCAGTAAGCGCATGTCCACCCCAGGGCACATATTAAACACTTTTATTCAAAGTGATGTACAGTTCCCATATGCATTCACATAGTGTAAATGTGACCCATGGAGCATTGCTAACCCAGTTTTCGATAGAAGCAAAGAGAACTAATGCTGGCCTGAGATGATGCTGTATATTAAGCACGTACTCCGTTGACTGGAGTGATTTCTCATGACAGGCTTTTACTGGGAGGCAGAGCAATGGTGACACGGCTGAGGAGTGGAGGAAAATACTGAGAGCCCCACAGCCATTTCATGTGAGGGAATCTAGACAGCCCAGTGCTAAGACTGAGGGGGAGGGATAAACGCAAACATGGACTCGGGAGGTTTCTGGCCCATTCCAGTGGCAGCCCTGGCAAACATTAAGAGATGTAAAGTGGATGTTAATTATGTAGCGCCACAGGGGGGAAAATGTTCATTATTTCCAAAGTAATTACAGCAATTTTTTGATATTTGTGACCCTAATGGACACCTTACTATGGGGTTTGAAATGGCTTGTGATGTAATTGATTTGAAGTGTTGAGGAGAATGTTGATGGTGCATTCAAGGACAAAATTAAATCTTGAATCGGCTTCCTATTTCGCAACAAAGCATCCTTCACTCATGCTACCAAACATACTCTCGTAAAACTGACCATCCTACCGATCCTCGGCTTCGGCGATGTCATTTACAAAATAGCCTCCAACACTCTACTAAACAAATATGATGCAGTCTATCACAGTGTCATTCATTTTGTCACCAAAGCCCCATATACTACCCACCACTGCGACCTGTACGCTCTCGTTGGCTGGCATTCACTTCATACTCGCCGCCAAACCCACTAGCTCCAGGTCATCTACAAGTCTCTGCTAGGTAAAGCCCCGCCTTATCTCAGCTCACTGGTCACCATAGCAGCACCCACCCATAGCAGGCACTCCAACAGGTATATCTCACTGGTAACCCCCAAAGCCAATTCTTCCTTGTCCGCCTTTCCTTCCAGTTCTCTGCTGCCAATGACTGGAACAAACTGCAAAAATCACTGAAGATGGAGACTCATATCTCCCTCACTAGCTTTAAGCACCAGCTGTCAGAGCAGCTCACAGATCACTGCACCTGTACATAGCCCATCTGTAAATAGGCCATCCAACTACCTCATCTCCATACTGTATTTATTTATTTATCTTGCACCTTTGCACCCCACATTCATCTTCTGCACATCTACCATTCCAGTGTTTAATTGCTATATTGTAATTATTTCGCCACCATAGCTTATCTATTGCCTTACCTCCCTTATCCTACCTCATTTGCACACACTGTATATACACTTTTTCTACTGTATTATTGACTGTATGTTTGTTTATTCCATGTGTAACTCTGTGTTGTTGCATTTGTCGAACTGCTTTGCTTTATCTTGGCCAGGTTTCAGTTGTAAATGAGACCTGGTTCTCAACTGGTCTACCTGGTTAAATAAAGGTGAAATAATTCATTTTTTAAAATTGTTATGTTTTAAATTAAAATAAATATGTTAAAGTTTAAGGATACTGTGGGGGTCATCCACAATACATGCACAGTTATGCACGAACCTACTACCCCAGACATCTCTCTCTAGTCTTACACATACACACTTGCATGCACACACCCACAACGATGTCCCTCAACCCCAAGTGTTGACTCTACCCCTCTCTTAACCTGCTGGTACTCAAACAACTTTACATCACCTGAGCTAACCCCGGCGTTTGATCTGATGGGTATTCAAAGGGAAAACTTCTCCTTAAGTGCTTTGGAGAATAATCCTTTTAGTCAAGGCCTCTGATGCTCTTTTTCATCCAAAGTGGATTTTTTTCAGCCAGAGCGACTGATCAAATAGGCTCTGGAAATATTCCGCTGTGAGATTCTGACACAAGGGAGATGGGTGTGCCCCACCCATTCAAACTCCCATGAATCACTCACAATGACCTTTCCTCCAGGATCCACAAACGGTCGCCATTGTCTTTGCAACTCAAAAATTCCTTTGAATGATAGATGTGACACCCAGTGGTAATTCTGTGGCCATTTATCTACTGTGATGTTTTGGATGGCACAATATGGGACTGTGTGGGTATTCCTTTCTGAAACAGAGTGAGAGTGGGCATCTTTTAGATCACAAAGCAGGTAGAAGTATTTAACTTTCCCCTTGAGGATGTAAACAGACCGACTTTCTCCACAGCTGGGCGAACTGATAACATGTTTATGAAAAAGGGATTTGCATCTGAGGACAATTTAACAAAAAGGTCTCCGTTCCGCGAATATCTTAAAGAGACGGAATGTAATGTGCAATGAGCCTGCCATTTTTCTGGTGAAAGCAACAGCAATGCATCTAAAATGATGACTGACTTTCTCAATTATGTACAGCTAATTCCTACTAGGTTATATACAAAGGTGAAAAAGGCCTTTATAGCATGTTCATTTTTGACACATTTTGCATACTGCTAAACTTCACGTTATTGCGATCACAAAACACCAACTAAATAGGACGTAGTGTGACAAATTGGTCATATAAGGCTAACCTTACATACAGAACACACAGAACCATCCCACTGCAGACAAAAGGGAAATTCAGCCCCCTGGTTCTCCAGGATTGATGGAGAGCCAGGACAGGTTGAGAGTGCTGGAGAAAAGAGGCCTGGAGCATACAGGAACACAGAGATGAGATGAGCTCACAAGAGATGAAAGGCTGGCAGGACGGTAGCTAGCTCTGAGAAACACGCTGTTGGGTAAGATTAAACATCAGCGCACTAGATCGAAGGGTCTGAGATGGAAGGCCTGAGGATTTCTTCCTCGTTCCCTGGTTTGGAGTGTTCAGAGTAGTGAGATGACTGGTGTCAAAGAGAGAGAGAGAGAGAGAGAGAGAGAGAGAGAGAGAGAGAGAGAGAGAGAGAGAGAGAGAGAGAGAGAGAGTGAGTGACTGAGTGAGTGAGAAAGAGAGAGAGAGAGATGGATGACATACACCAGCTGTTAGGTGTCACTCTGGCTTGCCCAAGGTGGCTGTTTGATGAGGTGCCAGAGGTGGACACAAGGCTGATTAGACAGCTTTTTCTCTAATCCTGCCAGTCCACCTCAGTTTGACTGACCAGCTGTGTGTGTGTGTGTGTGTGTGTGTGTGTGTGTGTGTGTGTGTGTGTGTGTGTGTGTGTGTGTGTGTGTGTGTGTGTGTGTGTGTGTGTGTGTGTGTGTGCATGAGTGTGTGTGTGTTGCATACGTGTCTGTGGACGTATGCGAGCCATCTATACCCGTTTGTACTGGAAGAAAATATAATACATAATAGATGTAACCTTTGTGAATGAGAGGACTGAGAGTCTCAGGGTCACGGAGGTGTACAGGGTATGGAGGTGTACAGGGTATGGTGGTGTACAGGGCATGGTGGTGTACAGGGTATGGTGGTGTACAGGGTATGTTGGTGTACATGGCATGGTGGTGTACAGTGTATGTTGGTGTGCAGGGTATGGTAGTGTGCAGGGTATGGAGATGTACAGGGTATGGAGGTGTACAGGGTATGGTGGTATACAGGGTATGGTGGTATACAGGGCATGGTGGTGTACAGGGCACGGTGGGGTACAGGGCATGGTGGTGTACAGGGCACGGTGGGGTACAGGGCACGGTGGGGTACAGGGCATGTTGGTGTACAGGGCACGGTGGTGTACAGGGCATGTTGGTGTACAGGGCATGTTGGTGTACAGGGCATGTTGGTGTACAGGGCACGGTGGGGTACAGGGCATGTTGGTGTACAGGGCACGGTGGGGTACAGGGCATGTTGGTGTACAGGGCACGGTGGGGTACAGGTTATGGTGGTGTTCAGGGCATGGTGGTGTACAGGGCACGGTGGTGTACAGGGCATGTTGGTGTACAGGGCACGGTGGGGTACAGGGCATGTTGTAAACAGGGCACGGTGGGGTACAGGGCATGTTGGTGTACAGGGCACGGTGGGGTACAGGGCATGTTGGTGTACAGGGCACGGTGGGGTACAGGGCATGTTGGTGTACAGGGCACGGTGGGGTACAGGGCATGTTGGTGTACAGGGCACGGTGGTGTACAGGGCATGTTGGTGTACAGGGCACGGTGGGGTACAGGGCATGTTGGTGTACAGGGCATGTTGGTGTACAGGGCACGGTGGGGTACAGGGCATGTTGGTGTACAGGGCACGGTGGGGTACAGGGCATGTTGGTGTACAGGGCATGGTGGTGTTCAGGGCATGTTGGTGTCCAGGGCATGTTGGTGTACAGGGCACGGTGGTGTACAGGGCATGTTGGTGTACAGGGCACGGTGCTGTACAGGGCATGTTGGTGTACAGGGCATGTTGGTGTACAGGGCACGGTGGGGTACAGGGCATGTTGGTGTACAGGGCACGGTGGGGTACAGGGCATGTTGGTGTACAGGGCACAGTGGTGTACAGGGCATGTTGGTGTACAGGGCACGGTGGTGTACAGGGCATGTTGGTGTACAGGGCACGGTGGGGTACAGGGCATGTTGGTGTACAGGGCACGGTGGTGTACAGGGCATGTTGGTGTACAGGGCATGGTGGTGTTCAGGGCATGTTGGTGTACAGGGCATGTTGGTGTACAGGGCACGGTGGTGTACAGGGCATGTTGGTGTACAGGGCACGGTGGGGTACAGGGCATGTTGGTGTACAGGGCACGGTGGTGTACAGGGCATGTTGGTGTACAGGGCATGGTGGTGTTCAGGGCATGTTGGTATACAGGGCATGTTGGTGTACAGGGCACGGTGGGGTACAGGGCATGGTGGTGTACAGGGTATGGAGGTGTACAGGGTTTGGTGGTGTTCAGGGTATGGTGGTGTACAGGGTATGGAAAATGATGTTGTCTGGTTTGCTTAATATAAGGAATTAAAAATGATTTATTTAAAACCAAATACTTTTAGACTTTTACTCAAGTAGTATTTTACTGGTTGACTGGTTGAGTCATTTTCTTTAAAGGTATCTTTACTTTTACTCAATTATGAAAATGTGGTACTTTTTCCACCAATGAAAGTGTTGTGGCAAAGAAATTAACTTTTTGCCCTGTATTTGGTTTCAAAAATAATTTTTCTTACACTTTGAAATTAGAGAGTATTTTGTGTAGTTTGTTGACAAGAAATTACAATTAAAACCATTTTAATATCACAAAATATGGAAAAAGTCAAAGACACTGTACATGAACCAAGTGTTTAGACAAAATCATATACGTTTCTAGTGTTACTGTTAAATATCATCAACAACAGTGAAAAGGAGAAAGCACAAATGAAAGTGTTTCCGACACAAGTTCCATTTAGTTTGAATGTGCAGCATGCAGTTGCTGGGAAATGTGTTTTGCCGGTCGACCTCTTGCAGCTCAGGGCAGAATGTGTCATCTTTGCTTAGCCTGAGGAAGTGAGGAGGTTTGAAGGGGGGGGGGGGGGGGGTGTAAATCTGCACTGAGGAGTAAGGCCTTGCCTCATACTCAATCCCCATCCTTGATTTCCATCCCCCTGGCAAGTATGTCGGATCTGGTAAAGAAGCCTTGTCTTTAGTAGAAGGCTTGAAGGAGAAAATATCTGCATGACTCTAGGGTTATCTGTTGGTACTGCATCCAAACCCTTGGCTTATGGCAGATCCGATCTGGACATGCTAGACTATTTCTAAGGGCTTGTTGGAAAGATATCGCTTTAAGCAGCATTGATTGGGCCCCAGTAAGCATCCAGTTACAGGGACACTCTCTCTCTCTCTCAAATAAAGAGCTGAAAATAATGCAATTGATCAAATTAGTGTCACAACGCTGATTGGCATTTCCTGGCTATGGCCAAGGTCCCAATTTCTCCTCTTTTTCCCAGACTTTACGTTACATTTATAGGATTATATTCCTTGCTACAATAGATGGACTAGTGGTTTGGACTACCACCCCAACACAATTTCAATGTGATTACATCTTCCTGAACGGTGAACAATGAGGGCCTATTAAATAGGCCTGTATTTTCATTGTCATAAACATATTGTTCGAAATGTTTTAGTGAATGACAGGACCCCTGGGGTTGATTAGGGAGCTGTTAGATGTTATTAGCTTTCTTTGAGAGAGGGAAAATATGTTTGGCTGCTACTGTATTTATCACTGGGAATGAATCTACTAAGAATTGCAACAACAAAAAATGTGTCGTTTGTGCTTTTTTTTAATGTACATCATGTTTCAGAGGATGTTTTTCTAACTATGATGTGTAGTAAACACTTCTTAACATACACATGAATATAAGATGAGTAAAATATAAGTTGATATAACTGATAATACTGTCTTATTGTAAGCATTAACATGAAGTACAGTACACATACACATACACATACAAATTCATAATTACGAGATAACAAAATGTATTTGCGCAATATCATAGGGTACTAACGAATGGTAGGTCATGGTAAACAATGGCAAAAAAAGTGGTCATGGTAAACAAACACCACTCACAGTCTGACTTCAGTGTATTGTGAAAATTGAAACTTATTTTGAGACACCCACATTTTGAGACACCCACATAAAAACTTACAGACCTTCAAATGAGCCAAGAGGAAATCTTTGTCCTCAGGCCTGGAGGAAGCCAAAGTCATTCTGCTACACAAGAGTAGTAAAACACCTTTTACTGGATCTAACAGCAGACCTATCTGCCAGCTCTTAGCAAACTGTTGGAAAAAATAGTGTTTGACTGAATCCAATGCTATTTCTCTGTAAACAGGATGAACCTTTTTGGGATAGGGGGCAGCATTTTCACTTTTGGATGAATAGCGTGCCCAGAGTGAACTGCCTCCTACTCTGTCCCAGATGCTAGTATATGCATTCGTATTGGATAGAACACACTCTGAAGTATCTAAAACTGTTTGAATGATGTCTGTGAGTATAACAGAACTCATATGGCAGGCGAAAACCTGAGAAAAATCCAACCAGGAAGTGGGACATCTAAGGTTTGTAGTTTTTCAAAGCTTGGCTGACCGAATACACATTGAGATATGAATAAAGTTGCACTTCCTACGGCAACCACTAGATGTCAACCGTCTTTAGAAACTTGAATGAGGAATCTACTATAAAGGAGGGGCTCATGAAACCTCTTTGAGTCAGTGGTCTGGCAGAGTGCCCTGGTCTCATGACGCACGCTCCCGACAGAGTTACCTCTCGTTCCAGTGCTTTTCTTCAGACAAAGGAATTCTCTGGTTGGAATATTATTGATGTTTTATGTTAAAAACATCCTAAAGATTGATTCCATACATCATTTGACATGTTTCTAAAGGACTGTAATGGAACTTTTTGAGTTTTTGTCTGGACAAAGTGCCTGCGCCTCATGAGATGGATTACTGGGCTGAACACGCTAACAACAAGTGGCTATTTGGACATAAATTATGGACTTTATGTAACTTTATGGAACAAATCAGTCATTTATTGTCGAACTGGGATTCCTGGGAGTGCCTTCTGATGAAGATCATCAAAGGTAAGTGAATATTTATGGTGTTATTTCTAACTTTGTTGACTCCAAAATGGCGGATATTCCTCTGGCTGTTTTGGGTTCTGAGCGCCGTTCTCAGATTATAATTTTCCGTAAAGTTTTTAAAAACTCTGACACAGCGGTTGCATTAAGTTCTTGACGCTACCCATCCCTTAAGCGGGATAATTGTCATCAACAACCGCTGAATAGCATAGCGCCACAGTCAAAAAATATTATTAAAAAATATTCATATTCATGAAATCACAAGTACAATATTGCAAAGCACAGTTTAGCCTTTTGTTAATCCACCTGTCGTCTCAGATTTTGAAATTATGCTTTACAGCGAAAGCAATCCAAGCATTTGTGTAAGTTTATCGATAGCACAGCAAAACATTATGTACTATAAGCATTAAGTAGCTAGGTCACGAAAATCAGAAAAGCAATCAAATTAATCGTTTACCTTTGATGATCTTCGGATGTTTTCACTCACGAGACTCCCAGTTACACAACAAATGTTCCTTTTGTTCCAAAAATAATATTTTTATATCCAAATACCTCAGTTTGTTTGTCGCGTTATGTTCAGAAATCCACAGGAAAGAGCAGTCATGACAACGCAGACGAAAATTCCAAATAATATCCGTAATGTCCACAGAAACATGTCAAACGTTTTTTTATAATCAATCCTCAGGTTGTTTTTAAAATATATAATTGATAATATATCAACCGTCTTTCACAGTAGGAGAGGGAAAAACAATAGCTGTCCAAATTCTGTTGCGCAAGCAAAACTCATGTGACCACTTGACGGGATGTTATCGTTCTGGCTCATTTTTCAAAATAAAAGCCTGAAACTATGTCTGAAGACTGTTGACACCCCGATGAAGCGATAAGACAAGGAATCTGGTTGATATCCCTGTAAATGGAGCAATGGGAGTCTTTGGAACATGGAGTTTTCAAAATAGAAGCCACTTCCTGGTTTAATTTTTCTCAGGGTTTCGCCTGCAATATCAGTTCTGTTATACTCACAGACAATATCTTGACAGTTTTGGAAACTTTGGAGTGTTTTCTATCCTAATCTGTCAATTATATGCATATTCTAGCATCTGGTCCTGAGAAATAGGCTGTTTACTTTGGGAACATTTTTCCATACATAAAAATAGTGCCCCCTAGCTTCAAGAAGTTAAGGAGAAGTCTATCTTTAATTCTGTGAATAACAGTTGTATCTTTTATCAATGTTCATTATGAGTACTGCAAAATCACCGGATGTTTTGGAATCAAAACATTACTGCACGTAACGTGCCAATGTAAACTGAGATTTTTGGATATAAATATGCACATTATTGAGCTAAACATACATGTATTGTGTAACATGATGTCCTATGAGTGTCATCTGATGGTTAGTGATTCATTTGATCTATATTTCTGCTTTTGTGACTCCTATCTTTGGCTGGAAAAATGGCTGTGTGTTTTGTCGACTTGGCTATGACCTAACATAATCATATGTTGTGCTTTCGCTGTAAAGTATTTTTGAAATCGGACACGATGGGTAGATTAACAATATGTTTATCTTTCATTTGCGGCATTGGACTTGTTAATGTGTTAAAGTTAAATATTTCGAAAAAATATTTTTGAATTTCGCACGCAGCCTTTAAGCGGAATGTTGTCGAGGTGTTCCGCTAGCGGAACCTCTGCGCTAGTAAGGTTAAAACTCATTTTTCCACCACTCCACAAATTTCTTGTTAATAAACTATAGTCTTCGCAAGTCGGTTAGGACATCTACTTTGTTCATGACACTAGTAATTTTTCCAACAATTGTTTACAGATTAGCGGAACCCCTGCCCTAGAAAGGTTAACAACAAACTTTCAGCATGCTTATAGAGAACGGCACTCAACATGTACTGCACAGACAAAAATGACTGATGATTGGTTGAAAGAAATTGAGAATAAGAAGATTGTGGGATATTATTGCTTTTCAACCTCTGTCATATCATGGATTCAGAGCTATCTAGCCAATAGAACTCAGAAGGTTTTCATTAAAGGAAGCTTCTCTAATGTCAAACATGTAAACTGTGGTGTACCTCAGGGCAGCTCTCTCGGCCCTCTACTCTTTTCTATATTTACCAATGACCTGCCACTGGCATTAAACAAAGCATGTGCGTCCATGTATGCTGATGATTCAAACATATACCCATTAGCAACCACATCTCATGAAGACTGAAACCATTAACAAAGATTTGCAGTCTGTTTTGGAATGGGCGGTCAGTAATAAACTGGAACATCTCTAAAAATAAGAGAATTGTGTTTGGTACAAATCATTCACTAAGTTCTAGATCTCAGATGAATGTGGTAATAAATGGTGTGGCTGAGGAGAGGTTTGACTGTAATAAAGAGATGACCACACTCCACAAAGTAAGTCCTATAGGCTCTAGTTTTACCTTATCCTGTTTATTGGGCTGTAAAGAAAGACCTAATTAAGCTGCAGATGGCCCAGAACAGAGTGACACATCTTGCTTTTCATTGTAATCAGAGGGCTAATATTAATACTATGTATGTCAGTCTTTCTTGGCTGAGCGTTGAGGAAAGACTGACTCCGTCACTTCTTGTTTTTACAGTGCCTTTGGAAAGTATTAACTTTTTCCACATATTGTTACGTTACAGCCTTATTCTAAAATAGATTCAATATTCATTTTTTCTCAACAATCTACACATAGAGTTATACCCCATAATGACAAAGCAAAAAAGCTTTTTAGAAATTTTTGCAAATATATAAAAAATTCAAAACAGAAATACCTTATTTACATAAGTATTCAGACCCTTTGCTATGAGACTTGAAACTGAGCTGATGTGAGCTGATTGAGATGTTTTGACATCTTGATTGGAGTCCACCTGTAGTAAATTATATTGATTGGGCATGATTTGGAAAGGCACACGCCTAATTATAAAGTCTATATAATACGTCTATATAAAGTCCCATAGTTGACAGTGCATGTCAGAGAAATATCAAGCCATGAGGTCATAGGAATTGTCCGTAGAGCTCCGAGACAAGATTGTCTGGGGATCTGGGGAAAGGTACCAAAACATTTCTGTAGCATTGAAGATCCCCAAGAACAGAGTGGCTTCCATCATTCTTAAATGGAAGAAGTTTGGAACAACCAAGACTCTTCCAAGAGCTGGCCACCCAGCCATACTGAGAAATCGAGGGAGAAGGGCATTGGTCAGGGAGGTGACCAAGAACCCGATGGTCACTCTGACCATGCCACTTTATATAATGTTATCATACCCTACATTACTCATCTCATACCGCCCTGTAGCACTCACTTCCATCATCATGAAGTGCTTTGTGAGACTAATATGTTTTCATACCCTACATTACTCATCTCATATGTATATACTGTACTCTATACCATCTACTGCATCTTGCCTATACCGTTCAGCCATCACTCATTCATATATTTTTCTGTACATATTCGTATTCATTCCTTTACACTTGTAAAGGTAGATGTTGGGAAAATGTTAGGTTATATTATTTGTTAGATATTACTGCATGGTCGGAACTAGAAGCACAAGCATTTCGCTTCACTTGCATTAACACCTGCTAACCATGTGTATGTGACAAATATATTTGATTTGATTTGAGCTCTATAGTTCCTTTGTGGAAGTGGGAGAACCTGAATGCCCTTGAGTGACCCAGCCAGAGCCCGATCTTGAACCCGAGCGAAGCTCCCCATACAACCTGACTGAGCTTGAGACGAACAGCAGAGAAGAATGGGAGAAACTCCCCAAATACTGGTGTTCCAAGCTTGTAGCGTATTCATTATCGGTGCTGTAATTGCTGCAAAAGGTGCTTCAACAAAGTACTGAGTAAAGGGTCTGAATACTTTTTAAAAACTTTTTTATATATTAGCAAACATTTTAAAAAAAACTGTTTCTGCTTTGTCATTATGGGGTATAGTGTGCAGATCGTTAAGGGGGAAAAATGATTGAATCAATATTAAAATAAGGCTGTAATGTAACAAAATGTGGAAAAAGTCAAGGGGTCTGAATACTTTCCGAAGGTACGTTATCAGAAAGATTAATGTGTTGGAAATCCCAAATTGTTTGCATAGTCAACTTACACACAGCACTGACACACAAACTTACCCCACCAGACATGGCACCAGGGGTCTTTTCACAGCCCCCAGATCCAGAACAAAATCAAGGAAACGTAGTGTATTATACAGAGCAACAAGTGCATGGAACTCCCTTCCATCTTATATAGTGCAAGTGAACAGCAAACCTGGTTTCAAAAAACAAAATAAAGCATCACCTCCCGGCACAAGTCATCTCCCCCATATGATCTACTTATGTGTATGTATTGACATGTATGTGTAACTAAGAGACGCATACACACAAACTACATGTTAATGTTTTTAAATGTATGTAATTGTAAAGTATTTTCTTGGTCTGTAATGTCCCTTTCCTTATGTGTCGGATCCCAGGAAGACTAGCTGTCACCATTGGTGTCGGCTAATGGGGATCCTAAGAAATCAAATCAAATGCGTGTGTAAAACATCAGAAGTATGAACATCAAAAACAACTTTACATCCAGTTCCGTTGGCATGCATTGAAACGTGGCTTTCTCGTGGCTTTCTTCTACAGAATAACTATGAATTAACTGACTTATTTTCAAATAAATGTCAACATAAAACATCAGAATAATGAAGATGAGGACTCACTGTATTACAAGAAACAAAATCAGGTCTATTTTGCTCCAGCAGCTGACATATTCTGTCTGTTCATATTCTGTCTGAACACCTGAAAACAGAAGGAGTTGGCCACTACTATCCGAGAGATTGTTTGTGAGGAAATTACCTCTGCCCTTGACTTGCAATTAAAACCAATAAATTAGTCTCTTGCACTGCTCACTAAAGTGGATACCTACTCAATTAAAGTGGAAAGTTTAGAGACAACAGCCAATATGACAGAGGGTCGTCTGACTCCATGTACTGGAAATGGCCTGAACTAATCTAGAAGTGAAATTCCATCTACTAAAAATAAAATATAAAATCACTTGAAAAAACTACATTTTTAGGGGGTAGATCAACTTTAATTTTGCAGATTGATTGTGGTTTCCATCAATGTAATTGTCTGAACCATTTCCAATCACCCATATTTTTTGTTTTTCTCTCTATATATATATGTATATCAGAAGTGGGAAAATCAAAAGAAATCAGCCAAGAACTCAGAAAAAAATGTTGACCTCCACAAGTCTGATTTATCCTTGGGAGCAATTCCCAAATGCTTGAAAGTACCACGTTCATCTGTACAAACAATAATACGCAAGTATAAACACCATGGGACCACGTATACATCATCCCGCTCTGGAAGGAGACTCTCCTAGAGATTAACATACTTTGTAGCGAAAAGTGCAAATCCAAAAAGTGCAAATCAAGAAAAAAAAAGGATTTTGTGAAGATGCAGGTACAAACGTATCTATATCCACAGTAAACAATAAACCTATATCGACATAACCTGCTCCAAAACAGACAAAAAAAGTCAGACTACGGTTTGCAACTGCACATGGGGACAAAGATCGTATTTTAGGAGAAATGTCCTCTGGTCTGATGCAACAAAAATATACCTGTTTGGCCATAATGACCATCGTTATGTTTGGAGGAAAAAGGGGGAGGCTTGCAAGCCGAAAGACACCATCCCAACTGTGAAGCATAGGTGTGGCAGCATCATGTTGTGGGGGAGCTTTGCTGCAGGTGGGACTGGTGCACTTCACAAAATAGATGGCATCATGACATGTGAAATTATGTGGATATATTGAAGCAACATCTCAAGACCTCAGTCAGGAAGTTAAAGCTTGGTCGCAAATGAATCTTCCAAATGGACAATGACCCCAAGCATACTTCCAAAGTTGTGCAAAATGGCTTCAGGACAACAAAGTCAAGGTATTGGAGTGGCCATCAAAAAGCCCTGACTTCAACCCTATAGAAATTTGTGGGCAGAACTGAAAAAACGTGTGCGAGCAAGGAGGCCTACAAACCTGACTCAGTTACACCAGCTCTGTCAGGAGGAATGGGCCAAAATTCACTCAACTTATTGTGGAAAGCTTGTGGAAGGCTACCCGAAACGTTTGACCCAAGTTAAACAATTTAAAGGCTATGCTAACAAATACTAATTGAGTGTATGTCAACTTCTGACCCACTGGGAATGTGATGAAAGAAATAATAGCTGAAATAAATCATTCTCTCTACTATTATTCTGACCTTTCACATTCTTAAAATAAAGTGGTGATCCTAACTAACCCAAGACAAGGGAATGTTTACTAGGATAAAATGTCAGGAATTGTGAAAAACTGAGTTTAAATGTTTTTGGCTAAGGTGTATGTAAACTTCCGACTTCAACTGTATATATATATGAATTTAAAAATATTAAAAAATATTCCTTTATTACTTTCCCCAAACCTTACCACCCCCCCCTAATTGGAGTAAACTAATGGACAACAACACTTAGGCTTCTACTTCCAGTGTGTACTGTGCCTTGCAAAAGTATTCACCCCCTTTGGCATTTTTCCTATTTTGTTGCATTACAACCTCTAATTTAAGTGGATTTTTATTTGGATTTCATGTAATAGACATACACAAAATAGTCCAAATTGGTGAAGTGAACATAAAAAAATCACAGATAAGTGGTGCATGCATGTATTCAACCCGTTTGCTATGAAGCCTCTAAATAAGATCTGGTGCAACCAATTACCTTCAGAAGTCACATAATTAGTTAAATAAAGTTCACCTGTGTGCAAAAGTGTCACATGATCTGTCACATGATCTGTCACATGATCTCAGTATATATACACCTGTTCTGAAAGGCCCCAATCTGCAAGGGGCACCACCAAGCATGCGGCACCATGAAGACCAAGGACCTCTCCAAACAGGTCAAGGACAACGTTGCAGAGAAGTACAGGTCAGGGTTGGGTTACAAAAAATATTTGAAACTTGAACATCCCACGGAGCACCATTAAATCCATTATTAAAAATGGAAAGAATATGGCACCACAACAAATCTGCCAAGATAAGGCAAGGAGGACAATAACCTGTCTCGGACAGATTTCCCACTTCGTGTTTGGATTTTTCTCAGGTTTTTACCTGCCATATGAGTTTTGTTATACTCACAGACATCATTCAAACAGTTTTAGAAACATCAGAGTGTTTCCTATCCAATAATAATAATAATATGCATATATTAGCATCTGGGACTGAGTAGTAGGCAGTTTACTCTGGGCACGCTATTCATCCAAAAGTGAAAATGCTCCCCTCTATCCCAAAGAAGTTCATCAGAGAGGACACAAAGAGACGAAAGATAACCCTGAAGGAGCTGCAAAGATCCTCAGCGAGATTGGAGTTTCTGTCCTTAGGACCACTTTAAGCCGTACAATCCACAGAGCTGGGCTTTATGGGAAGAGTGGCCAGAAAAAAATCCATTGCTTAAAGAATAAAATAAGCAAACACAGTTGGTGTTCGCCAAAAGGCATATGGGAGACTCCCCAAACATATAGAAGAGGTACTCTGGTCAGATGAGACTAAAATTGAGCTTTTTGGCCATCAAGGAAAACACTATGTCTGGCGCAAACCAGACTATCATCACCCCTAGAACACAATCCCCACAGTGAAGCATGGTGGTGGCAGCATCATGCTGTGGGGGTGTTTTTCATCGACAGGGACTGGGAAACTGGTCAGAATTGAAGGAATGATGGATTGCGCTAAGTACAGGGAAATCCTTGAGGGAAACCTGTTTCAGTCTTCCAGAGATTTGAGACTTGGACGGCGGTTCACCTTCCAGCAGGACAATGACCCTAACCTGACAGCTAAAGCAACACTCACCTTCCAGCAGGACAATGACCCTAACCTGACAGCTAAAGCAACACTCACCTTCCAGCAGGACAATGACCCTAACCTGACAGCTAAAGCAACACTCACCTTCCAGCAGGACAATGACCCTAACCTGACAGCTAAAGCAACACTCGAGTGGATTATGGCGAAACATTTAAATGCCTTGGAATGGCCTAGTCAAAGTCCAGACCTAAATCCAATTGAGAATCTGTGGTATGACTTAAAGATTGTTGTACACCAGCGGACGCCATCCAACTTGAAGGAGCTGAAGCAGTTTTGCCTTGAAGAATGGCAAAAATGCCTGTGGCTAAATGTGCCAAGTTTATAGAGACATACCCCAAGAGACTTGATGCTGAAATTGATGCAAAAGGTGGCACTACAAAGTATTGACTCTGTCGGGGGTGAATAGTTAGTTTAAGTTTTTTGTTTTATTTCTTGTTTGCTTCACAATTAAACATATTTGGCATCTTCAAAGTGGTAGGCATCAAATGATACAAACACCCCAAAAAATACATTTTAATTCCAGGTTGTAAGGCAACAAAATAGGAAAATTGCCCAAGGGGGTGAATACTTTCGCAAGCCACTGTACATAATTCATCAATTTTATGGACACAGTATATTTTACACTAGTTATTTTTTGTTTGTTTTTAGTCACATTCTTCAACTCCACTCAGCCCCTCCCATCTATCTCTAAATACTATCCACTATTAGATTTCTATTTGCAATATATCTTTCAACTGTGCTTGATGTTTCACAAAAGTTCTGAACCTTTCCATTCTCATAGATTCTACATATTGTGAGGTAAGGATAGCTTTTTTTGCTTAGAGTATAATTATATTATTGATTTACTACTTTTAAAATCACCCAGCAGTGCTATTTGCAGAGTTTGCTCCAGGTAAACGTTGCAATTCTTCTGCCATTCCTGAACCTGCGACCAAAAACAAGCTACATATGGATTGTACCAAAACAAATGATCTAATGATTATGTCTCTTCGCAGTAAAAATCTACAGAGATGGAGTGGTTGTATCCCCCATATATATACAGTGGGGCAAAAAAGTATTTAGTCAGCCACCAATTGTGCAAGTTCTCCCACTTAAAAAGATGAGAGAGGCCTGTAATTTTCATTATAGGTACACTTCAACTATGACAGACAAAATGAGAAAAAAAATCCAGACCTGATCTCACAGACCTGTAACCACTTCCTTAAGAGGCTCCTCTGTCCTCCACTCGTTACCTGTATTAATGGCACCTGTTTGAACTTGTTATCAGTATAAAAGACACCTGTCCACAACCTCAAACAGTCACACTCCAAACTCCACTATGGCCAAGACCAAAGAGCTGTCAAAGGACACCAGAAACAAAATTGTAGACCTGCACCAGGCTGGGAAGACTGAATCTGCAATAGGTAAGCAGCTTGGTTTGAAGAAATCAACTATCTCCCTTGATCTGGGGCTCCACGCAAGATCTCACTCCGTGGGGTCAAAATGATCACAATAACGGTGAGCAAAAATCCCAGAACCACACGGGGGGACCTAGTGAATGACCTGCAGAGAGCTGGGACCAAAGTAACAAAGCCTACCATCAGTAACACACTACGCCGCCAGGGACTCAAATCCTGCAGTGCCAGACGTGTCCCCCTGCTTAAGCCAGTACATGTCCAGGCCCGTCTGAAGTTTGCTAGAGAGCATTTGGATGATCCAGAAGAAGATTGGGAGAATGTCATATGGTCAGATGAAACCAAAATATAACTTTTTGGTAAAAACTCAATTCGTCGTGTTTGGAGGACAAAGAATGCTGAGTTGCATCCAAAGAACACCATACCAACTGTGAAGCATGGGGGTGGAAACATCATGCTTTGGGGCTGTTTTTCTGCAAAGGGACCAGGACGACTGATCCGTGTAAAAGAAAGAATGAATGGCGCCATGTATCGTAAGATTTTGAGTGAAAACCTCCTTCCATCAGCAAGGGCATTGAAGATGAAACGTGGCTGGGTCTTTCAGCATGACAATGATCCCAAACACACCGCCCGGGCAACGAAGGAGTGGCTTCGTAAGAAGCATTTCAAGGTCCTGGAGTGGCCTAGCCAGTCTCCAGATCTCAACCCCATAGAAAGTCTTTGGAGGGAGTTGAAAGTCCGTGTTGCCCAGCAACAGCCCCAAAACATCACTGCTCTAGAGGAGATCTGCATGGAGGAATGGGCCAAAAATACCAGCAACAGTGTGTGAAAACCTTGTGAAGACTTACAGAAAACTTTTGACCTCTATCATTGCCAACAAAGGGTATATAACAAAGTATTGAGATAAACTTTTGTTATTGACCAAATACTTATTTTCCACCATAATTTGCAAATAAATTCATTAAAAATACTACAATGTGATTTTCTGGATTTTTTTTCCTCATTTTGTCTGTCATAGTTGAAGTGTACCTATGATGAAAATTACAGGCCTCTCTCATCTTTTTAAGTGGGAGAACTTGCACAATTGGTGGCTGACTAAATACTTTTTTGCCCCACTGTATAACATTCTATTGGTTGCAAGAATTGTGTATAATAATTTACATTGAAAAACTCTACGTTTTGAAACCAGCATTGTTTTTTACATTGAAAATCTCTTCCCAATTATTTTGCAATCTGTATGGCACAGCTGTCAATTGTTTGGATCTTAAATGAAACGGGTATACTTTTTTAAATTTATCACAGTTTTCTTTAGCCAATTTTGGTCTTTAATGCAGGTCCGACAGACAAGTTTACTTTACTTTTCCCCTTTCCACTTGCCTCTTGTATTTTTGCTGTAATGCTGCTATTAGTTGGTTTTAATTTTGAGTAGAGCAGACATTTCCATATATTTTTGTTAACTGCATGTGTGACATAGCTCCACCAGTCCTATTTATGATATCATTTACAAAGATGTAGTATATCGTTTTTGTCAGCGATTGGGTGCAGAGATGTAGCGGAGTCAGGCGCAGGACACAGGTTTTGAGCAACACAACGGAGTTTACTCAAAAAGTCAAGCAAAAATTCCAAATAGGAACATACATACACACACACTAGCACATATAACAACCAATAAAGACACCAACAATCACGGACAGAACAGAACTGTATGCCAGGAGGTTAAATAAGGAACATGATATGGGAATTGAAACCAGGTGTTTGTAATACAGACAAAACAAAACGAAACTAAAACATGGATCGGTGGTGACTTGAAAGCCGGTGACGTCGACCGCTGAACACCACCCGAACAAGGAGAAGGGCCGAAATCGGCGGAAGTCATGACAGTTTTTTTTCATCAATTGGTATATTTGTGTTTCACCACAATATTTGTTCTAAGATTTATTTAGTATTTTCTGGTGGATTAAACTAAATTGCCCTCAGAACCGCGTACATTTGTCATTGCATGAACTGCAAAGTGTCTAAAGTGTACCACAGGTCAGCTATGCTGGCCTATGTCGTCCCCTGGGAATCCCAACTACCGAACCATCCAATGATGGGATTTATAAATAAATGATCTGGTCTCCCGAAGGTACTGATCTCTTTTGGATAGCTCATATTCTGATCTAGCCATTAAAAATGTATGGTCCACAGATCTAATTGAATCTGAACAACCCTTTAACTGGAACAGAATATGGAAAAATAGGACCTTGGCATCCTGTAATCCAAACTATCAACATATACATTTGAAGTTTGTTTACAGACAATTTAACACCAAGAAAATGTTCTTTAGTTGTTGTGGGGGAGGCGGGGGATTGGGGGGATTGTAAGGTGAGACTCATGGGTGGGAAGGGGACTGATAGCAACCTCGGTTGTTGGGTGGGATGGGAAGGGGACTGATAGCAACCTCGGTTGTTGGGTGGGATGGGAAGGGGACTGATAAGCAACCTCGGTTGTTGGGTGGGATGGGGACTGATAAGCATCTTCGGTTGCTGGGTGGGGTGGGAAGGGGTTGGTGTCTTTCTTTAGATGGGGGGGCTAGGCTGGATGGGAAACAGCTATTGTTTATGTACCTGAAAAAATGACAAAACTAAATAAAAAGAAGCATAGTATGGACATCATATATTACACAAGTCTGCAAATTGACATTTCTTAAGCTTCTACTCTAATTTCTCTGAAGAGCCCCATTAATAACTGTGATACCCAGAAGGACTTCAGTCTATTTCTCCCTTGGAAACAATTAGGGCTGGCATCACATCTGAATGTAATTGTCCACTCCCATCGATTTATTTATTAATGTCTTCATGCTAATCATTTCAAAATGAGCACGGCAATGAAAGGTAACTAGGCAACAAACCATTATAAATCCAATCTACCAGAGGGAAATTAGATATTTTCATTTATTTTAATTGGAGTGACAATTTGTTTGTTCCATCCAACTGATATTGCATCCATTCATCCCCTGTTCATTCATTCATCCATCATCCATCCACCCTTGGTTCTCTCAGGTCGGCACGATGACACTGCAAGATTCTGCCATCACCTTTCTTCATATCACCTGTAAATATGTAATGGTGGTGAGTACATTTGACATCATGCTCAGTGTTTCCAGATCTGTAACACATGCTCTATTCAGGAACAATTTCCAAGGTTGACAAGTGGGCCCAAGGTCCCCCTCTATAATGTTATTCACCCATCCACAATTAATTCATTTACCCAGGTCCTTCAAATGGCTTCAAATGTGGCCCTCACTTTTTTGTCTCTGCGCCGAGGTTCATACTGTAGGTCTTGACTAGAATCCCTTTTCATTGTCCACCTTTAATCTTTTCACGTTTGAATGATCGACTCCAACAGGATTTTAAAGGCCTAATTTAATCCCCCCCTAATTTCAAAGTGACTGTCACATCACCAGAGAAGAGGATGAGAGAAACCGCCGGCTTTGGCTTTCTGGCCAGAGAATTGGATGGGGGCAAGAGCTAAGCTTGTCAGAACAGAGGGAGGTCAATGATAGACTGACTTGGAGCCCTGCCTGGTTACATATTCAAATGCACAGGCTGTGTATTGCTCACACTATGTGACTAATCAATCCTCTATGATGATAAAAAAATTTCTGGTGCTAGACGTGAGCGAATCATAATGGTGTGCTCAATTCTAACAAAATGGCCCATCAGGCTTTGCAAACCTGCTTTCTTTATATTCATTGATTTTCAAAGCCATTTACCGTACATACTGCTTTCTCCCCAACTCTGGTGGTAAATGGTCCAAGCAATCTGCTGAAAATATGTTCTCTCTTTTTTTCTCAAGTGATAGTCCAGGCCTCCACGTGGGTTTGAACAGTTTGAAGGCATAAAACAAAACAAAAGAGTCATGAATAAAAACCAAAGAGACCAATGGAATGTGTCATTTCAACCAACCTATGCAAGTAATAAAAAAGCAAATCATCCAAGATAAAATTGCGGTTTTTATGTTCTCCTCCCCTTAAAATCCCATGTGACTACGGAATATCTTGTTTTGCATTATTGCCAGCTGTTGACTGTACAGGCCAAACCAGTAGTCTGCACTGAGCTACTAGCAATATGTAAAATGTAAATCTGTATTTGTGTCTCTCTCTCCCTCTCTCTCTCTCTCTCTCTCACACCAACATGCCCTGTACGCCACCGTGCCCTGTACACCAACATGCCCTGTACACCAACATGCCCTGAACACCACCATGCCCTGTACACCAACATGCCCTGTACACCACCGTGCCCTGTACACCAACATGCCCTGTACCCCACCGTGCCCTGTACACCAACATACCCTGTACACCACCGTGCCCTGTACACCAACATGCCCTGTACACCACCGTGCCCTGTACACCAACATGCCCTGTACCCCACCGTGCCCTGTACACCAACATGCCCTGTACCCCACCGTGCCCTGTACACGAACATGCCCTGTACACCAACATGCCCTGTACACCACCGTGCCCTGTACACCAACATGCCCTGTACACCACCGTGCCCTGTACACCAACATGCCCTGTACACCAACATGCCCTGAACACCACCATGCCCTGTACACCAACATGCCCTGTACACCACCGTGCCCTGTACACCAACATGCCCTGTACCCCACCGTGCCCTGTACACCAACATGCCCTGTACACCACCGTGCCCTGTACACCAACATGCCCTGTACACCACCGTGCCCTGTACACCAACATGCCCTGTACCCCACCGTGCCCTGTACACCAACATGCCCTGTACCCCACCGTGCCCTGTACACCAACATGCCCTGTACACCAACATGCCCTGTACACCACCGTGCCCTGTACACCAACATGCCCTGTACACCAACATGCCCTGTACCCCACCGTGCCCTGTACACCAACATGCCCTGTACACCACCGTGCCCTGTACACCAACATGCCCTGTACCCCACCGTGCCCTGTACACCAACATGCCCTGTACCCCACCGTGCCCTGTACACCAACATGCCCTGTACCCCACCGTGCCCTGTACACCAACATGCCCTGTACCCCACCGGGCCCTGTACACCAACATGCCCTGTACACCAACATGCCCTGTACACCAACATGCCCTGTACACCACCGTGCCCTGTACACCAACATGCCCTGTACCCCACCGTGCCCTGTACCCCACTGTGCCCTGTACACCACCGTGCCCTGTACACCACCGTGCCCTGTACACCACCATGCCCTGTACCCCACCGTGCCCTGTACACCACCATGCCCTGTATACCACCATACCCTGTATACCACCATACCCTGTACACCTCCATACCCTGTACATCTCCATACCCTGCACACTACCATACCCTGCACACCAACATACCCTGTACACCACCATACCCTGTACACCACCATGCCCTGTACACCACCATACCCTGTACACCTCCATACCCTGTACACCTCCGTGACCCTGAGACTCTCAGTCCTCTCATTCACAAAGGTTACATCTATTATGTATTATATTTTCTTCCAGTACAAACGGGTATAGATGGCTCGCATACGTCCACAGACACGTATGCAACACACACACACGCATGCACACACACACACACACACACACACACACACACACACACACACACACACACACACACACACACACACACACACACACACACACACACACACACACACACACACACCACACACACACACACACACACACACACACACACACACACACACACACACACACCACAGAGGAGAAATGCAGATAAAATGAGGGAGAGAGTGAAGGAGTAAGAAAAAAAGAGAGGTGTTCTTATAACACAATGCCAGTTTGACCATGACCAGGTTGTTTTTGTGTACAATCTCTGATTTGGCAAGGCTAAGTGAAAAAGAAGCCTGAGATGCAAATATGTGTTATTGATTCAAATGACAGCTTTTGTGGATGTAAGTGCCAGCCGAGGAAAGAATTGGCTGAGTGCTGTCCATTCGCATTCGAGTGAAACACAATTTTCTGTAATAAAACAAAAGCATACAGGTAACTACCAAAATAAAGGAAACATTTGAGTAAATGAGGGATACAAAATATATTGAAAGCAGGTGCTTCCACATAGGTGCGGTTCCTGAGGATTTCCTAAGCAATTAACGTCCCATCATGCTTAGGGTCATATATAACAATGCTGAGCAAGCCCAGTTGCCTATTATTTTGGCTACCATGGCTATGCTCCCATAGGATGACAATGTCCCCATCCACAGGGCATGAGTGGTCACTGAATGGTTTGATGAGCATGAAAAGTATGTAAACCATATGCCATGGCCGTCTCAGTCACCAGATCTCAACCCAGTTAAACACTTGTGGGAGGTTCTGGAGTGGCGACTGAGACCGTGTTTTGAAATTCCTTCATTCCACCAAATGATGGAATTTCTCGTGGAAGAATGGTGTCACATTCTTCCAATAAAGTTCCAGACACTTGTAGATTCTATGCCAAGGAGCATTGACGTCTTTTCATATATTACACATCTTCATTGTGTAGCCCCTAAAAAGAACAACAACAAAAATGACCTAATGATATTTCTAATCTTCACACTTTTATTTTCATATTAACTGTGTTATTTATATGGTTATTGTGGTCAATCATTTCTCAGATACATCCTTGAGAGTGTCACAAACGCCTGGAGTGGTGAGTGCAGAGTCAAATGCAGAGAGCAGAGGATACTGGAGAAACCGACTTTATTAGGATTCCCAAAACCAACGCCCAAAACAACGGGCGAAAAATCAACAGAAAATAGTCCAACCCAACACAGGGCACAAACGGACAGCAATACAGCACGCACAACCTGACTAGCAGAAAAACAATCCCGCACAAAAATAGGCAGCCTAACAGGCTTAAATAGGCATGAATCAAGAAACAAAATAAGAGACAGGTGCAACCAATAAGACCAAACAAACAGAAAAGGAAAAGGGGATCGGTGGCGGCTAGTAGACTGGTGACGACGAGCGCCGAGCGCCGACCGAACAGGAAGAGGAGCCAGCTTCGGTGGGAGTCGTGACAGAGAGAGTATTTAACACTTACAAACATACTAATCATTTTAGTAGGACAAAGTGGTCTACTCAATATGCAGGGCTCAATGACCACATTCACCTTACTTTCCCATAGCCAGACTATACATGTTATCTTGGCCTAAAGGCTGCCTCATTATGAATCCCCTTACACACTTACTCAATGTCCTTTCATTGAGCTACACTATCAATTGTAGATACTTGAGGATGATTTGGAAGTAAGCTGCAAAAAATGCTAATATTGGAAATATTGACTTGCATTAGATTTGAAGGACAGCCTTTGAAAACAGTGGTCACGTAAACAAAACCAAAGCATCGATTACTGTCATACCTTGTCCATATATAACTTGGATGTTAGGGGTGACAACCAATGAAAATCACCTTGAGAAATATATGAAACCTTGGCGAATAGCTGAACAAGTGGCCATCTAGACTGGTCGGGACCAACCGTTGAAGTGAGGCTGACCTACAGTATACTGTAGCTATACACTACATGTCCATGTGGCAAGCCAGAACGCAAATGGCAGCAGAATGTTGAATGGAATTTGTCAGGAGAAATGAATTCAACACATATGGGATTAACTGATAAATAACATCAGGTTTGTCACAAAATGTTGAATAGAACTTGTCAGGAGAAATGAATTCAACACGTATGGGATTAACTGATGGTAACACAAGGTTTGTCATCGGAAGAGCAAATTGGGTTTTTGTCTCCCCTGGTATCTGTTTTTGTTATTGTGGACATCCTTCTGTTTTTAATTGCTCGGGACATATTGTTGGAACTGAATAACACTTACACGTAGGCTTCATTTATCACCCCTGCCGTGTCATTTTCCAGTTTAAATACTGTCTGTTTTTTTGTTGTTTGAATGTATTAAATGTGGATTTGTTTTTTTCACCCCCTGGTTCTTAAGTTGCTGTTGTTTCTCTGACAGGGGTTTACAGAGAGAAGTGCCTTAATGCTTTCTCACTTAATCCCATGGTCCAGATTAAAAAAAGAAAATGGCCGGTCTCCAGCCTAGACGGCTGTAATTCGCAATGGCATCTAATGGGGGTGGATTTGACCTGGATTATCTGTACGTCTGCAGTGGGCATGATTAATCCCTATTGCTCATCCAGGGTCAGGTCTATGGAGAGTGGTGGGTGATGACAGTCAAAACCAAAGCACATGTTTGGTAGACAGTGCACGTTTTTAGATTAGTACAACATGATTTTAAAGTGTACTTTCAATATGTTAATTATGGAAGTGCAGAGTAAGTATAACTGAAGTGTACATTAAATAAATCTAGAAAAAAGGTACTAGACGTGACAAGCCATATTGATGCTAAATATTGATTAAGTCTATCAGAAACACTTAAAGGTGGAATCCATAATGGTGAAACTGTCCCTATTACAAACAAAGAAGTTACTGAAAACAACAACACAGTTTTGTGTGTGCGATAAAACAGCAGAATATGTACTGTACTTCTCACCTCCGTTTCATCCACAAAACAATAACAAAAGCGCTGGGGCGGACAGTGGCACTGTTTCCCCTAATACGGATTCCATCAACCATACTTGTTTTTCAGATGCAGTCATCAGTGTTACGTTTGATAATAGTCATAGGAGAGTGGACAGACACAAAATGGTTGTAAACATCGGTAGTTACAGTGCCTTCAGAAAGGATTCATACCCCTTGACTTATTTCACATGTTGTTGTCTTACAGCCTGAATGAAAAATACATTCTCACTCATCTACACACAATACCCCATAATGACAAAGTGAAAACATGTTTTTAGACATGTTTGCAAATTTATTAAGAATGAAATACAGAAATATCTAATTTACATAAGTATTCACACCCCTGAGTAAATACATGTTAGAATAACCTTTGGTAGTGATTACCACTGTGAGTCTTTCTCTAAGAGCCTTGCACAACTGGATTGAACAATATTTGCATATTATTATTTAAAAAATATTCAAGCTCTGTAAAGTTTGTTGTTGATCATTGCTAGACAGACATTTTCAAGTCTTGCCATGCATTTTGAAGCCGATTTAAGTCAAAACTGCAACTAGGCCACTCAGGAACATTCCATGTTGTCTTGGTAAGCAACTCTAGTGTCTCCCAGTGTATTTTGGAAATCAGACTGTCAATTTAGGTTAGTGTTCTATCCTATCACAGCCATTCAAATCTTTAACTGTTTTAAAGTCGCCATCGGCCTCTTGGTGAAATTCCTGAGTGGTTTCCTTCCTCTCTGGCAACTGAGTTAGGAAGGTTGCCTGTATCTTTGAACTGGGTGTATTGATTCACCATCCAAAGTGTAATTATTAACTTCACCATGCTCAAAAGGATATTCAGTGTTAGCTTTTTTATTGTGACCCATCTACCATCATGTGCCCCTTTTTGCGATGCATTGGTAAACCTCCCTGGTCTATGTGGTTAAATCTGTGTTTGAAATTCACTGCTCGACTGAGGGACCTTAGGGATAATTGTATGTGTGGGGTACAGGGATGAGGTGATAATTCAAAAGTCATATTAAATGCTATTATTACAAAGAGTGAGTCCATGCAAGTTATTATGGGACTTGTTAAGCACATTTTTACTCCTGACCGTATTAAGTTCAGGCTGTAACAAACATTTTTGGGGAAAAGTCAGAGGGTGTGAATACTTTCTGAAGGAACTGTACAGTATATTGGGAACGGGGATACCTAGTCAGTTGCACTACAGAATGCCTTCAACATAAATGTGTCTTACGCATTTAACCCAGCCCCTCTGAATAAGAGAGGTGCAGGGACATTACTCAATGGCAGAATAGCAGATTTCACCTTGCTGTCTCAGGGATTCAAACCA
Source organism: Oncorhynchus nerka (assembly GCF_034236695.1). Classification (NCBI taxonomy): domain Eukaryota; kingdom Metazoa; phylum Chordata; class Actinopteri; order Salmoniformes; family Salmonidae; genus Oncorhynchus; species Oncorhynchus nerka. The sequence continues at coordinate 71,373,392 of NC_088401.1, read as the reverse complement.
GAGACCTTAACAACTAGACTACCTGCCGCCTCGTGTGCAAAAGGGTTTTGGATCATCATAACAGAGACAATATCCACCCTCTACTCTTTTAAACTTACACCTATGAGAATATAAAATAATAATGGATTTGTGGTTGACTACCTTACTGTGTCAACATACTACAGTTATTCACACCAAATTTCTATTTGTTTGGCTCCTGAGGTTTTTGAAATTGGCCATTTCCAAATGTTTCTCCTCATTGCTTTTACAGCTGTTCTCTGGGCCTCTGAATGCTTACTGTTGTGAAGTGAAGAAAATTGTCCATCCAAAAATGGCCTTTTATGACTGTGAGGAAATTAACTCTGTGAGGGGTATATTTATTTTCTCCGAGGTCACTTTTATATTTCACTTGGGAAAATGTTTTTATGCCAGTAAAGTTCATGTCAGATAAAAGTTCATGACAGGCCTGAAACGGTAAACTTTACAAATGTCTACTAATCAAAATACGCTAGACAAGGTGGAATATTTTTGTGTCAGTGAAATTAATTATTTGAGAAATGTGGGTGGAACAGCTTTTACGTGCAAATATTGATATAAAAAACATCATATCGAAGTAAACCTGGAGTCACGCAATGACATGTTCTGTGGTCCTCGCACTACGACTCGTTGGGAAAGCATGAAGTTTACTATTGGCTACAGATTAAATAAATGAACTTCACAGGGTGGCAAAAGTGAACAATGATGAGCTTGATGCTTCCTTCCAATAAATATTCAGGATCTTATTCTGGTGGCATAATGATTTATCCTTGGCTGCCGTTTGACAAAATAATTGTGTACTTTGTCCATAATAATCTCATCATGTAAACTATCACGTAAACTATACATGTGCTCTAGTAAACAGTGTGCAGGTGTGTGATACCACTGTAAGCACACTCCTTATTTAATGCAACAAAAATGTGGGAAAACCATAAATGGATTTGAAAATGCAATGGAAATCTATTTAACCGCATAAGGTATTTCCATAGGCACTACGTCATCACGCACAGGTTTTTATCTGTTCCAAACTCATCTCAGGGGGAGAAGGGCATATTGTTTTCATGCTGTTTTTTATATTTGCATGAAAATCTGTCTCCAATTGGAGGGAAACCTAGCTACAGGTAGTGATATGTGCATATACAGTCTTTTTGTAAGCAGATTTTTACCTGTGTTTTTTCATATTTTGTACGTTATCACATTTTATGTTTCTGTATTATGTACCAAGACGTTCAAAATAAGCCTCAACCTATCCGGTGTGTCATTTAGTCAAGCCACTCAGTCAGTGTTGACTGTTACCAGACTAAGACATGAGACATGACCTATATTACAATATGATGGCCTGGAGTCTTTAGAGAAAGACAATCTGTCTTAACTGTCCCTCCCTCCCTCCCGCTCTCCCTCCCTGCCTTTTTCCTTCCATCTATTTCTCTCTCCATCGAATCATCCAAATCAGATTAGTGATGACATATGCTGTAGCCATTAGGTTCACACACACAGAGCCAGGGGGGCTAATGCCACCAGTGGACGCCCCTGACAGAAACCAGCAGGAAGATGGAAAGTCCATCTCAGACAGGCCCCCAGACACACTCACACACACCACACACAGAGACACACACTCACATGCATACGCACTCACTCACACACACACACGCGCACACACACACATACACATACACTCAGCGTTAGTATTGGTCCATCAGATGGACATTAGTATGCTTCATTCCTCCCTATGTGTAGTGGGAGTGTGGTAGATGAAAATAGTATGTTCTTCACACGTCTGTGTAACTGTGCTGTCCTGTGGATTTGGTTTAACATGTGGCTATATGGCTGGATATGACTGCCGTGGTTAAAGAGATCTCGCTTGGTTTCATTTATGTTATTAAGGCACTTGTCTCACTGCTGCATGGAGGCTGATCTGCTATGTGGCTCTGAAAAGTGGGGCCTTGTATGGGCAGTGAGAATGTAAAAATGGCCATATTAGCTCCATAAAACATTCAATTTTCATCATTTAGCAGACACTCTTATCCAGAGCAACTTATAGTAAGTACATATATTCTTCAAATTGGTCCCTAAGTGGGAATTGAACCCACAACCCGCAAGCTCAATGCACTACCAACTGAGCAACATGGTTAACTTATTTTATGTCCAGTACAAGACGGAATGGGTCAATGGCCTTTTAAAACATAATGTTATAGGCCTATAGTTGAAATACATTTTGCAGGCTAGGCTGTGTGGCTCTGTTGATCAAAGCCAGTAATCAGATCTGTAAGTCTCTATACATGACAATAGTACATATTGAAGTAGCCGATTTAACCCGGTGGAGGCTTTTGATAACACTACCCACAATGTGGTTCCCATGCTTCATTTTCCAATCATAAGGGACAGGAGTGGCAATAACATCAAAGGTTAATCCAACATGGTCCGTAGTCTGTGGCATGGCCAGCAATGGTTGGCCACTAATCCCTGGAGCCCAGAACTAAAATGTTGTGTAATTGCGTCATATAATCAATTAAGTTCTGTGGAGAGATGTATGCGAAAAGATGCTAGAACGAGGGGTGGAGGCAGGGCAGTAGCACCAACCCCCCACGCTCTGCAAGTTCTGGTCAAGTCTATGGTCGACATGTCCCATCCCCGTTCCGAATTTATAAACACGCCGCATCTGCTGAACCATGATTTGTTCAAATTACCAGTGATGGAAAATATCTGTACACCAGAACAACTGTTGCTCGTTAGTCGTCACATCCCACGGTCTTTTGACAAAAATTACGGTACCACATATGTTACTTCATCTGTCCACAAGAGATTAGTTGGTCACAGACATGGTTGGAAGAAAATGGTAGGAGTTATTTCCTGGTTCATCAGTCTAATATAATGTGATAGTCAATTGACATTTTCTGACATTCATTGTCTGATGTATAAATGTAAAAACAGAAACCTCTTCTGCCCTAATCTTTGAGGTATTCCCTAGTAATGTGGAGTAAAGAAACCTCTTCTGCCCTAATCTTTGAGGTATTCCCTAGTAATGTGGAGTAAAGAAGTAAAACAAATGAATTTGAAAAACATCATTGGTGTTTTAGTATCTGAAACAGTCAGTTGAGAAGGAGGTCAGACAGGTGGATTGCACAAGGAGTGCATTTGTACTGAAGAAAGGAGCAGTGCTGATTATTATGGAATGAAAAAGTTGAATGGAATTTGGGTTGCTCAATGTTCAGAACAGGAAAATAATAGTAGAAATGACACCTAACATTGAACCCTAAATAGAGTAAGTGTCATTTTTGTAATCTCCTTGGATTTGTAATTTTTGTCTATGTCTGTGTTGCTCGTCTTTCACAGAAAAACGGGGGAACATATCAAAGGAGAAAAGGACAAGCTACACAGCATGCGAGTGAAGGTGTTTCCCTTTCTTCGGATGGATAATGTCACCGGAAAGCAAATGGATTGTGTTTATTTTCCCCTTCTCTCTCCTTTCCTAATGCATTATTCCCCTCTTTCCTCTACGGGTTTCTCTTCTACCTATTACCTCAGGTGTATCGCAATGAAATGTTCCCGCCGTAATGCGTGTGACAACACATAATGAGATCAAAGTGAATCCTGTGATGTAAACAGAGAAAATGTACATCAAAGTGCTGCTATCTATGCCTCTTTTACACACACACACACACACACACACACACACACACACACACACACACACACACACACACACACACACACACACACACACACACACACACACACACACACACACACACATACTTTTCAGGTGTTGGTGCAGTTCAAAGTAAAACAAGTTGTGCTGTGGGTGCACACATAGTAAAACAGTGTTGTTCAGACTTTGATCCAAAATGGCCAACGTGGCTGAGCAGTTTCATTCTCCTCCTGTTAGATCCAAGGAGAGGAAGTGTCAGTCAGTGGCTCATCTCTATGGCAGAGAGGTATAATTACGGAACATCTCATAAACACACCCTCTTCTGTCACAAGGCTAATGGCGAGAAATGATAGGGAAGCTAGGAATTACGGTCATTAGTGTTTGTTTATGCATGCCGGTGACAAGCCAATCACGTCCATCATCAGGCCGGAACATTGGACACACGGTCTGGGAGCTGTCAGAGCAAATTATGCCCAGCGCTGGACAGAGCGTGACGGGCGCATGAACCTGGTGACAACACACACACACTCAGGCACGCCAGACACACACACACACACACACACACACACACACACTGGCTATCTCACACATTCACATATTCCCAAGTGGACTCTCTCCCAGTCTCCAACTCATTCAAAACACACTTCACACTCAAATACTACAATGTTATTTTTTTATCATGTCAGTCATCTCCATTGTTCGAACAAGAGATTAACTTATTCAATACTACATTTTAAAAATGTATTAGTAGATTAGCCATAGCCCATAATATAGTTTTCTGTATTAGTAGTATAGCCATAAGGTCACGACTTCCGCCAAAATTGGTCCCTCTCCTTGTTCGGGCGGTGTTCTGCGGTCGACGTCACCGACCTTCTAGCCATCGCTGATCCATTTTTTATTTTTCCATTGGTTTTGTCTTGTCTTCCATCACACCTTGTTTCAAATCCCATCAATTACATGTTGTGTATTTAACCCTCTGTTTCCCCTCATGTCTTTGTCGGTGATTGTTTGTTTTATGTTTCGTCCACGTCATGTTCTGGTGTGCGACGGGTTTTGTAACCTTTATATTTATTTTGTATATATTGACTTTCTGATTTTTTGGGGCATTTATTAAATTGCTCTGTTTATACCATGTTCACTCTCCTACATCTGACTTCCCTGCTTCCCTGCCACCATCCATTACACATAGTGTCACGCCCTGGCCTTAGTTATCTTTGTTTTCTTTATTATTTTGGTTAGGTCAGGGTGTGACATGGGGATTTATGTGTTTTGTCTGGTCTAGGGTTTTGTATGTTTATGTTGTGTTGCCTAGTCTAGGTGTTTATGAAAGTCTATGGTTGCCTAGATTGGTTCTCAATTAGAGGCAGGTGTTTATCGTTGTCTCTGATTGGGAACCATATTTAGGCAGCCATGTTCTTTGGGTATTTTGTGGGATTTGTCTTCTATCTTTGTGTCATTGCACCAGATAGGACTGTTTCGGTTTTCACATTTGTTGTTTTGTATTTTGTAGTGTTCTCGTTTATTGTCTATATTAAACATGTTGAACACTAAGCACGCTGCATTTTGGTCCTCCTCTCCTTCAACGGAAGAAAACGGTTACACATAGCCCATAATATAGTTGTCTGTATTAGTAGTATAGCCATAGCCCATACTACAGTTTTCTGTATTAGTAGTATAGCCATAGCCCATAATATAGTTTTCTGTATTAGTAGTATAGCCATAGCCCATAATATAGTTTTCTGTATTAGTAGTATAGCCATAGCCCATAATACAGTTTTCTGTATTAGTAGTATAGCCATAGCACATAATACAGTTTTCTGTATTAGTAATATAGCCATAGCCCATAATATATGCTGTATAGCCTACAATTATTTCCATGTACTGTATATCCACACTTGAATGACAAATTCCAGGAATTTCCAAATTATCATTTACATAGCTAATATTATTTTAACGTTCTGTTACCAAACTAAATCCGCTGCAAGCTGTTGAGCATAAAGCTTTGGTAGACTGTAACAAAGGTTCTGGTTTGTGAAATGGCCTCCTTTTCTGGATGTGGAATTCTCTCTCTCTTAATTAACTGATAAATGGTGTCCCAGAAGTATGTTGTGTTTATGCTTACAATGATATGAAACCAAGACGACACGGCCAGGATCCAGTTTGGGAAGAAATTCTGGCTTTCGAAGGTGTATGGCTCTGATTGTTTTGGAAGCCTTCATTCTGAGGCCGTTTTGGAAGCGAAGTGATGCTCTGATTTAGTCAAACCTTTGGTGTTGATTGAAGTGTTTGTCCGTTGAGTGCTTGGGAGCTGACCAGAACAAGTGGAGTCTGTGTTTGTTATGCTTCCTTTATCGGGATCATGTTTAATATTCAAAGTGTAAATAGGACGAGATGTGTGATCCATGTTCAACTTGAGGCAAATGAGCTAGGCTCCCTTGAGGCCTGAGCTGCATTGAATCCTTTCCAGCTACTACACAAACCACTTGAAACACTAAATTACACACTTAACCACACAGACACAAACACACACTGTATGAGATGAGACAATGCATGGTATTTAAAAAATATATATATATTCACAGATCCATCAACGTAGGATGGATGTTCACCAACACTAATAATGAACAGCACATTAACATATTTGCACACACTATGTAACAAATATCCACACTCATTCAAATCATTATAAACACATAATAGTCATGCGAAACGTACTGCCTAACACACTCAACAGAGCCTTTTGAGTGGCAGAAATCTTCTTATGACAGACAGAGATCATGTTAAAGCTGCTTTGACAGTGACATGATAAAAAACACACACACACACACACACACACACACACAGTCACTCACTAATACTGCAGTATTTTAAGGATTCCAGGTTCAACTCCATCCCTTTCTCCAGAATTGCCGTATATATCCCTCTTCCTACCAACAATATCCCAAGGATAAGGATAAAAGGAAATGAAGTATAAACCCATCTTAGTTTTGAAGAATGTATCGTCATCACGAGCTTCAACATAATACTGTGGCTGTCAGACATCTGCTGAGGAGGGGTTTGAGAATGGATGTATCGTGCTGTTGTTAGAGAGAGGTCCTCTGGTGAGCAAAATAGTGGTCGTCCATCTGGAAAGAGCTTGGATGGATCAGGCTGTTGTTAGAGGGAATGTGCTTGTATGGATCGGGCTGTTGTTAGAGGGAATGGACTTGGGTGGATCAGGCTGTTGTTAGAGGGAATGGACTTGGATGGATCAGGCTGTTGTTAGAGGGAATGTGTTTGTATGGATCGGGCTGTTGTTAGAGGGAATGGACTTGGATAGATCAGGCTGTTGTTAGAGGGATTGGACTTGGATGGATCAGGCTGTTGTTAGAGGGATTGGACTTGGATGGATCAGGCTGTTGTTAGAGGGAATGAACTTGGATGGATTGGCCTGTTGTTAGAGGGTTGGTGCTTGGAGGGATCGGGCTGTTAGATGGGATGAGCGTGGATGGATCAGGCTGTTGTTAGAGGGAATGAGCTTGTGTTGTGTGTTTGTTTTGGTGTGCCTAATGTGTTGGTGCTTGTCCATAACTGCATGTGTAATTGTGTGTTTACATGTTTGCTCCATGTTATTGGCTCTGTGCGTATGTGTGTGTGTGTGTGTGTGTGTGTGTGTGTGTGTGTGTGTGTGTGTGTGTGTGTGTGTGTGTGCGTGTGTGTGTGTGTGTGTGCGTGCGTGCGTGCGTGCGTGCGTGCGTGCGTCTAAAGGAGCCTGTATGGAGGAATGAGCAGGCCATGTCAGCGGTAACGATGGATATTGTTCAGTGCCATCTGTCACCTAATTAGAGTGACAAGGCCACAGGGGACATTGACAAGGCCACAGGGGACAGCAACAAGGTGGAACAAGCAAACACAACCACAACAACAATACCCCCACTACAAACACAACTACAAACACCATACAAACTATTAAAGATGTTAATTGTGAATTAAACCAGTTCTTGTTCTACAAAGCCAGATGCTAACATGCTACGTTGTAAGTATGGCCCCACCAAAATCAAACATTTACGTTGTTGACAATTCTACACAGGTATCATTAATAATCAGTTGATCATTTTACCAATCCTAAACGACCCAAACAATGAAAGCATCTTACACTGCGTGAGAAGCTACCCATGTTTTGCTGACAACTCGTCCTGGAAATCTCGTAGCTGAAATCACAGTGTCCCTCCACCCATCTTTAGTAAATGATTTCAGACATCACCATTGATGTCTACTATTCTTACAGTTCTTACGAGCCAATATAGTGTTACAAAAAGTTTAATTGAAAACAACACATGACCCAATCCAGATATAAACTCACATCTACTGTGGTCCCCAGGATGTACTGTATGTTGGAAGTCTTGAGTAGCTTCCTGTATCGATCTGCTGGCATGGTTCCACACATTTTGAAAAGGAACTAAATTGAGTAGCTTCCTGTATCAATCTGTTGGTATATTACCTACATTGTGAAAAGGAAATAAATGCCTTCTGAGGAATAGTTATTGAATCTAATGATACATCTAATGATACAACAGTAACTTTTCCACCAGCATAGTCCTTGTCTTGTTGGTAAACCCATATGACTTACACGCAACGTATGTGCAGGAAGTGTTGATAGCTTTAACACATTTTACATTTCAACATTGGTAACATAATCATTGAGGCCGAGAGGCTGTGATGACCATGATAGTAGGTTGTTTTATGTTTTCGTTGATCTATGAATATTGATTGACAAATTGATGTTGGACAAATTGAAAACCTCAACTGACGAGTGTGAAGAACTGCCAAAGTATTGTAACCAAGGGAATAATTCAACAATAGAATGGAAGCAATGTTTTCTCAATTGTAGCCTGTAAGTGCAGTGTCCCATCTTATTCATTATACTATGGTAACCTTAACCCAATGCCTACCAACCTTATCAAGAGAGTTCGGATCTTCCGGCGTAACAGCTAAGGTGTTGGATTGAGAGTCTGTAGACTTTATGATCTGAGCGACCCCCAAAATATACTGCAATACATATCCACACAACAAAGAAGAGAGCGATAACACTATACAAGAATAAAGAGTGCTTACTGTATGTATCATATGTAAAAAAATAAGCTAAACAGTAGCTTAGAACAGCAAATAAAGATTACTACATTTTCTCCATATGAAGACAGAATAAAAATGTAAATCGAAACCATCGCGCCGTATTCTCAAGACTTTATTGATTCCGGTCACAGATGCATTTCATATGAACTTGGATCGCCGCCCCCCCTGGGAGATTCTACATCATCATCATTCGCTGATTAGAGAATCAATCAGTCAATATGATCAAGCGGAGTGCTGCACATAGCCCAGGCGCTCTATGTAAACGCTCCGTATAATGGCTTTTCTCCAGGAACACTGCAGATTTATTTAGTGCTAAAGCATGAGTGACAGTGCCATGGCGAGTGATGAAGTGAGGGGCTCTCTGGGTTGTAAACATAGGCATAGTAAATGGTTCTGCCTGATGGAGTGAAGGGCTCTCTGGGTTGTAAACATAGACATAGTAAATGGTTCTGCCTGATGGAGTTTTCCCTGCGGGATGGGGCCGCGGGTAAGATACATGCATTTAATCTCTAATGGTGTCCTCTCAGCCATCTTCTACAGGAGCTATGATGCTCTACTGATTCAGGGGAACGTCCATCATCATCTGACCCCAGCCAGTGCAGGGCAAGGGTGAACACACACTGGTGAATACGCACGCAACATAGGCATAAATGAAAATGCACACTGATTCACACGTTTTCACATTTGGGAATACAAATGCTTGACCACACAACAGGTGGGTTGAAATAGTATTTGTTAAGCAATGGAGCCAAGAGAATAGTCAAAAAAGTGCAAAACCTGCCCATCTGACACTCCGTGCAGGCTCAATCCAATGCTCAAAGTATTTGAAAGAAAATAAATACTCTTTGAACCCACTCACCAAGAACAGCATATATAGTAGAATCTGTTGGGGAAGAAAGTGCCCCTTTGTCTCCTCTCCCTCTCTTTCTCTCCCTTCTTCAGCATCGGGAGAAGGGAGAGAAAGCAGTTTCTCAGATGTCTCCAAGTCTGCTCAAGTGGCAATCAACTTGAATTACTAATAGGGGACTGACTGGCACAATGATATTCCCTCCCTCTCCCCTCCATTTTCTCTCCCCCTCTCGCTAAGAAAAAATCCAGCCTTGTTACAGTAGGCCTCCTCGATCAGCTCACGTCGGAATGCACCAAACCTTGTCTTGCATGCCATGTTTCCCACTCGCTTTCTTCGATACATTTAAGTGGTCTGAAATCCAAATAATAATAATAAAATAGAGGCTGGCAGAGTGTCATAACAGGAGCCTCTTTTTTGAAATGGAAAAGATGTGACGTTAATTTAGAATTCCTTTGGCTGACCTGACAGGGCATTCCTCAAGAAGACAAATGGATAATGGCTTCTGCCTGCCACTTGAAAGATATTACACAAGCCAGGGAAAGCCTATTCGCATCAATCTCTCGCCCCCGCCCAGAGGCACTTCCAAAGGAGACTTTTCTTTGCTTTCTGGGATTTTTATGGCCAAAGTTCTATTCATTGCCCACTGTTAGAATGTTTGTAACTATGGCACTCGATATGTGTGTGGGAATGAGAGACAGAGAGGGGGTTGGGGGTGAGTGTGTGTGCTCATATGTGTAGGATAGATGGTTGTTTTCAAATGTTTCATTAACTTCATTGGGATAGGGGGCAGTATTTTCACGTCCGGCTGAAATGCATGCCCAAAGTAAACTGCCGGTTTCTCAGGCCCAGAAGCTAGGATATGCATATAATTACAATATTTGGATAGCAAACACTCTAAAGTTTCTAAAACGTTTCAATTTATTGCTGTGAGTATAACATAACTTATTTGGCAGGCAAAACCCAGAGGACAAACCATCCAGGAAAAATATTTTTGGAGTTCACTGTGTTTTCAATTGAATTTCTATGGGAAACTATATTTTTGAGGTTCCTATGGCTTCCACTAGATGTCAACAGTCTTTAGAAATTGGATGATGTCTTTCTTTTGAGAAATGAAGAAGTAGGGCTGTTCATTGTGAGTGTCAAGCTAAGTGGACTCTTCTGTTTGGTGCGCGTGCCCAGGAGCTCGCTCCACATTGTTTTTATCCGCTACTGGACACAGTATGTTCTGTCTTAACCTCTCTAGGGTATGTGGGACGATAGCGTCCCATCTGGCCAACAACCAGTGAGATTGCAGAGCGCCAAATTCAAGTACAGAAATACTCATTATAAAAATTCAGAAAACAAAACATATTTTACATAGGTTTAAAGATGAAATTCTTGTGAATCCAACCACGGTGTCAGATTTTTAAAAATGCTTTACGGCGAAAACATACCTTACGATTATTTGAGACCATAGCCCAGTTGACAAATTATTACAAACATTAACCAGCCAGGCAGAAGCGTTACAAAACTCAGAAATAGAGATAAAATGAATCCCTTACCTTTGATGATCTTCATATGGTTGCACTCAGAAGACATTAATTTACTCAATAAATGTTCCTTTTGTTCGATAAAGTCTCTTTATATCCAAAAACCTTTGTTTTGTTTGTGGGTTGTCTTCAGTAATCCACAGGCTGAAAGCAGATCAAAACAGGCAGGCAAAAAAATCCAATTTGTATCCGTAAAGTTCATAGAAACATGTCATATGATGTTTATATTCAATCCTCAGGTTGTTTTTAGCCTAAATAATCTATAATATTTCAACCGGACAATAACATCATCAATATAAAGGTAAACAAGAAATGCACTCTCTCGGGATTGCTCATGAGAAAGCTTTGTGATACGTCAGGGTCCACTCATTCAGACTGGTCTTTCTCCCTCATTTATAAGAATACAAGCCTGAAACAGTTTCTAAAGACTGTTGACATCTAGTGGAAGGCATAGGAACTGCAAATTGAGTCCTAAGTTAATGGATACTGTAATGGCATTGAATAGAAAACTACAAAAACAAAAAACAAAATACTTCCTGAATGGATTTCTCTCAGGTTTTCGCCTGCTAAATCAGTTCTGTTATACTCACAGACACTATTGTAACAGTTCTGGAAACTTTAGAGTGTTTTGTATCCAAATCTAACAGTTATATGCACATAATATCTTCTGGGCACGAGTAGCAGGCCGTTTTATATGGGCATGCTTTTCATCCAAAATTCAGAATGCTGCCCCCTACCCTAGAGAAGTTACATTTGATCGATTATTTATGTTTTAGGATATCTAAGGTTGGATTAGGAAAGTTGTTTGAAATGTTTGGACCAAGTTTACAGGTAACTTATTAGATACCATGTAGTCATGTTGGGCGAGTTGGAACCGGTGTATTCCTGAATCAAATGCGCCAAATAAATGGACATTTTGGGGATATAAAGAAGGAATTTATCAAACAAAAGGACCATTTGTGATGTTTCTGGGACATTTTGGAGTGCCAACAGAAGAAGATCTTCAAAGGTAAGGCATGAATTATATTGTTATTTATGACTTTTGTGTCGCACCTGCCTGGTTGAAATATGTTTTTCATGTGTTGGTATGCGGGGCGCTGTCCTCAGATAATCACATGGTTTGATTTCGCCGTAAAACCTTTTGAAATCTGACACGGCGGCTGTATTAACAACAAGTTAACTTCTCTAGGATAGGGGGCAGCATTCGTAATTTTGGATGAAAAACATGCCCAACTTCAACTGCCTGCTACTCATCCCCAGAAGATAAGATATGCATAATATTAGTAGATTTGGATAGTTTCTAAAACTGTTTGAATCATGTCTGTGAGTTTAACAGATCTTATTTAGCAGCGAAACGCCGAGGACATTGGGAATCCAGATTTTTAAGGGACCTTCTTGCAGTTCCTACCACTTCCAATGGATGTCAACAGTCTTTAGAAATTGATTGAGGTTTTCCTTTGTGTAATGAAGAAGTACGGCCATCCAGAACGAGGGTAACTTGAAGTGTACTGTTAGACAGAGGCGCGTGACCAGAAAGCTAGCTACAGTTTCCTCCTGTATTGAACACAGATCATCCCGTCTTCAATTTTATTGATTATTTATGTTAAAACATACCTAAAGTTGTATTACAAAAGTAGTTTGAAATGTTTTGGCAAAGTTTACAGGTAACTTTTGAGATATTTAGCAAGACACCCCCAATAAAGGAGTGGTTCTGCAGGTGGTGACCACAGACCACTTCTCAGTTCCTATGCTTCCTGGCTGATGTTTTGGTCACTTTTGAATGCTGGCGCTGCTTTCACTCTAGTGGTAGTCTACAACCGGAGACGGAGTCTACAACCCACACAAGTGGCTCAGGTAGTGCAGCTCATCCAGGATGGCACATCAATGCGAGCTGTGGCAAGAAGGTTTGCTGTGTCTGTCAGTGTAGTGTCCAGAGCATGGAGGCGCTACCAGGAGACAGGCCAGGACATCAGGAGACGTGGAGGAGGCCGTAGGAGGGCAACAACCCAGCAGCAGGACTGCTACCTCCACCTTTGTGCAAGGAGGAGCATGCGGAGCACTGCCAGAGCCCTGCAAAATGACCTCCAGCAGGCCACAAATGTGCATGTGTCTGCTCAAACGGTCAGAAACAGACTCCATGAGGGTGGTGTGAGGGCCCGGCGTCCACAGGTGGGTGTTGTGCTTACAGCCCAACACCGTGCAGGACGTTTGGCATTTGCCAGAGAACACCAAGATTGGAAAATTTGCCACTGGCGCCCTGTGCTATTCACAGATGAAAGCAGCTTCACACTGAGCACATGTGACAGACATAACAGTCTGGAGACGCCGTGGAGAACGTTCTGTTGCCTGCAACATCCTCCAGCATGACCGGTTTGGCGGTGGGTCAGTCATGGTGTGGGGTGGCATTTCTTTGGGGGGCAGCACAGCCCTCCATGTGCTCGCCAGAGGTAGCCTGACTGCCATTAGGTACCGAGATGAGATCCTCAGACCCCTTGTGCTGGTGCAGTTGGCCCTGGGTTCCTCCTAATGCAAGACAATGCTAGACCTCATGTGGCTGGAGTGTGTCAGCAGTTCCTGCAAGAGGAAGGCATTGATGCTATGGACTGGCCCTCCCGTTCCCCAGACCTGAATCCAATTGAGCACATCTGGGACATCTTGTCTCGCTCCCATCCACCAACGTCACGTTGCACCACAGACTGTCCAGGAGTTTGCGGATGCTTTAGTCCAGGTCTGGGAGGAGATCCCTCAGGAGACCATCCGCCACCTCATCAGGAGCATGCCCAGGCGTTGTAGGGAGGTCATACAGGCACGAGGAGGCCACACACACTACTGAGCCTCATTTTGACTTGTTTTAAGGACATTACATCAAAGTTGGATCAGCCTGTAGTGTGGTTTTCCACTTTAATTTTGAGTGTGACTCCAAATCCAGACCTCCATGGGTTGATAAATTTGATTTCCTTTGATAATTTTTGTGTGATTTTGTTTTCAGCACATTCAACTATGTAAAGAAAAAAATATTTAATAAGAATATTTCATTCATTCAGATCTAGGATGTGTTATTTTAGTGTTCCCTTTATTTTTTTGAGCAGTGTATATCGATGGAATTAATTGAATAAAACGACCATTTTGGGATGTTTATGGGACATATTGGATTGCCAACAAAAGAAGCTCATCAAAGGTAAGGCATGAATTATAGTGTTATTTCTGTGTTTCGTGTCGTGCCTGCAGGGTTGAAATATGCTTCTCTCTCTTTGTTTACTATGGTGCTATCCTCAGATAATAGCATCGTTTGCTTTCACCGAAAAAGTATTTTTGAAATCTGACATGTTGGCTGGATTCACAACAAGTGTAGCTTTAATTTGGTATCTTGCATGTGTGTTTCATGAAAGTTAGATTTTTATAGAAATGTATTTGAATTTGGTGCTCTGCATTTTCACTGGCTTTTGGTCAAGGTGGGACGCTAGCGAAATACGTTAACCACCTAATTGAACCTAAACATTACCTATACAGACAGTCTATTCAGCACCTCCCCCTGACTCTCCCTTTGTTCCAGGTGAGAGGCTGGACAGATGGACTCAATAAATGTGTCTGTTTCAAGAGTTCACAACCCCTACCTACTAGACCAATGAGGGGCAGCTGTCTCGCCTGAGAATTTCTCACCAGCATTCGAGTTAAATCCATTTAAATTCAGTGAATTTAGGAGTTTAATCAAAAATGCTAATGTAAGAATTAGAAAGTAACATCAAAATGTGTTTATTCAAATTTTCTTCAGCTGGAATTTTATTTATTGGCAACTAGACAAGGCTGTGCACATTCTCCATCACTTTTTGCGATGGCAATCGAAACCCCTAGCCTAAATAGTGAGACAATAAAAGTTGTAAACAACCAACATCAATTAAGTTTATTCGACCTCTTGCTCTATGACACTTTTTTCATAATACTCTTTAGCTCCTCCGAACGCATCACGTTGCTTTGGAATCATGCTTGTGTCAATGTTTACCTGCTACAAAGCATGCATCATTTTGAGAGCAGAGGAGCAGAGGGGAAGAGCGTCTTTATTCTATTTAACCTACTGTACCGTACGATATTTATCCATTATGCATCAGTACAATAGCTTTGGTCCAGTTTCTCGCAAGTACTCATTCAATGGTTGCTGGTGGTTGTACTAAATTATCCTCAATTTCACAAGTTTCATTTGTTCACATTATAACCCTAGCTAGTCAATGTAGCGAGATAGCTAGCTAGTAGTAGTAGCTTCTTGACTTAAAAAATCTGACTAAAATAACCAGTGATGTCAACTGTATTTATCATTATTTCAGCATCAGCCATCAAGAATGAAACCTCTGCTATTCTTCAGCTTGGACGCTGCAATTGGACGTGACGCTACACAAGCACAATACGGGCAGTGAAACAGCTTCATTTTTTTCAAAAGACGCATTTCCTCAATGACAATGTTGGGCGCCCGATGGCTATAGTGTAGCAGGGCCTCTTTCTCTATCATTGTATAAAATCCAAATAGATTAAACAGAAATTATGCCATTAATAAACCTTTAGTAGGCAAAGTAAACACATTAATACGTAGCATGTCACATCACCTTGGAATAATTGCAACTACTGTATAAAATACATGTTTATACCATTTATCAAGAATCTTTAAGTAAGAACATTTCAAACGGTTGGCTTTACCATTTCCTGGGCTTTACCAGCCCTCTTTCTCTAGCACTCTACTCATGGTGCAGCAACCACGCACAATAATGAAGTCCTCTGCTCTATCTAGCTATAGACAGTAGGCTAGAAAGAAAGGAAATTGTTACTGACTTTGCTGACAAAATTACAGACGCTCCATTATCTCCAATCCCTTGAAAATTACGTTTTTACATTTCCATCCCCATTCCGATCTAAAAGACTCAACTCAGAACTTCCCCACAAGTCATTGCCTGTTGATGACTTCAGGACTTATTCATATGGATATGTTCCTGACAGACTCTTTCATCAACTGCTCTATGTGTATGTATTACCTTCATTTCTAGGTCTTATCCCACTCTGCATGTAATACTCCAGCCCTGTGTTTGTATTTATGGTAAGTGTCTGTCCACTCAGCTCAGAACCCATGGTGGTAATTGAGTTCTGCTGACTTGAAATGCAGTGCAGTGTTGGAATGACACTGTCAACAAGTTTAGAGCCGAAATTGTAATTGGTATATTCATGTGGTGTCATTTTCCTTTTTACCCTATTGAGTGGCTCTGAAAGCGTATTCGTCATAAGCATTCCACTTGCACATTCTTCAAAGCTCAATGATGCATTCTCTCTCTCTAATGATCTCTCTCATATTCCCTCCATTTATCTGCCTGTCTGTCATCTGTCGGTCGGTCTGTCGTTCTGTTCTTCTCCTTCTATTTCAACTATCTCTATTTGTGTCTGTCTGAGTGACTCTCTCTCTCTCTCTCTCTCTCTCTCTCTATTCACTCACTCCTCTTCCTGACCCTTGTGTATTTACCCTAATGACTCCCCCGGTGTTGTTTTAGTGCGTTCCGTGACAGGTCAGCCGTGTGGTTGGTGGGGACTCTATGAATAATGAACTGTAATCCGGGGTGGTCATTGTGTGTGGCAGGACAGAGTTATGACAGTGACCGTCCCTAAAGACTCAACGACCACTGTCTGCCGGCCATACAGATCTCATAAGGCAAAGTCCACAAGGCCCTCTCCTGATACGATCCCGGATCTGTTATCTTCCTGACAAAAGTGTAAATGAAGAATTTAAGAAAAAGGTGGAAGAAGAAAACAAAAGTAAACATGAGAAAAAAATGTCTGTGTTGGTGGAATTTGGTAAATTAGCTTGTACTGTCGGATGGAACCTACTTTATATTTCAGCTGTGGGGCTTGATTCCCCGGTCCCTTTTCTCCGGCGGAAGCACATTGAAATCTCCTTGCAACCAATTACAGCAAGCTGGCCTTGGCTGAAAATAGCGTCACCAGGCGCAAAATGGTGGAGCTAAGCTTATTTCAGTAAACGACCCCCCTCTATATCTCCTGAGGCGGGGCCACAATATTTATCAGTATGGACAGGGGTGTTACTCAGCATGATAAAAATGAGCAAAGCCCTCCTATAGCCTTGGCCCTCCTATAGCCTTGGCCCTCCTATAGCTTTAGCCCCCCTACAGCCTTGATTTTTTGGGTTGAAATTCATGTTACTGGATACTCGAGTGGTTAGCAGGGGTTATTAGGGAAGATTATGTTGGAGTTCAGATCAGCTCAAAGGAGAAAGAAGACTAAGTTACTCAGACGAAAGGACAAAACAACTTGATAAAGGAGACAAAAGAAAGAAAGATAGAAAGAAAGAAAGAAAGAAAGAAAGAAAGAAAGAAAGAAAAAAAGAAAAGAAAAGAAAAGAAAAGAAAAGAAAGAAAGAAATTAAGAATGGAATGAAAAGAAAGACAGAATAGAAAGAAAGAACCTGTCAAATCACTTTGTCAACAGCTGGAAAAACAAACTATGCCCACATAAATGTTTCCATTCAACACTATTCCAAGCATTTGCAATACACAACATTCACAACTGTCCAATTATATCACTCGGCTATGACAGTTCTATCAAAATGGAGCCGCTCACAGTTTAACGCTGCGCCAAAGTGTTTTGTTTATTTGTTTATTTGTTTGTGAGTTAGTTGGTTTGTTTTTCTCTTATGAGAGGCAGGGAGTGTGGAGCCTGTGTCTCTGACTCTAGCAGCTGTGACATATCGCTACAGATAAATCACTCGCCTGTTTTCCACTCGCTGAGATGTTGCGTTGCGCCACATCCACATCACACGGCATAGCAGATAGCCCCTGTGCGTTATTCAGGATATAGTCTGTCAGCTGCACAGAGACAGATGTCGAGCTAGAGAGGCAAAGCAAACAGCACATCAGAAAACATAAGGTGCTGACTTCTCATTCAGGGCAAACAGTGAAGTCGGCAACTGTTGTTGGGCTTGAATTATGCAGAAACACCTCCCTCCTCTCCTCTACTCAGGTTTCCCCTGTACAGCACAATCTGGTCTTCCCACTCTGCCATAAGTAATCGGAGTGAGCGAGACAAAAACTAAGTATCAATGGCTAAATCTAAGTGGAAACCTCTGGCTCTAATTTCATGTACTGCATGTGTCTGCTGAGAATGCAATAACAATAGATGTTACCTTCCTTAGGGCACCTCTAAATCAAAGTGAATGAACGTCTGACGCAGTGGTGTGGTGGACTGGGGAGAAATGATTTGGTCGTAACGCTGTTCTACCTTTTTATTTGGTTGGTGGATATGTCTTTACAACTTTTCTGATGGACAGTGCAACACCACACTATGCCATCCCCCAATGCACTGCTCCCATTGAAAACCATAGAGTTGCTGCATTTTTATACACATTCCTTTGTCTGGTTATAAAGCGACCTTAGGGTGGCATGGATGACATGGCATGGGTGTTGCAGAGAAGCCAGCTGGGGAGAGGTGGGTGATGGGGATGATGGAGAGCTCTCAATATGATAAGGTGAGGGAGAGGAGGTGCTAACAGATACCTCTGATCGAAGGAGTTCTGTCTAGCTGCCTGACTGAGGGGAGACACGTTGACTAGGGTGATGGGCGTGTGGTGTGTGTGTGTGTGCCTGTGTGCGTATGTGTGAGAGAAATATAGAGAAATAAAGTGTGAGTGAGTGAGTGAGTGAGTGAGTGAGTGAGTGAGTGAGTGAGTGAGTGAGTGAGTGAGTGAGTGAGTGAGTGAGTGAGTGAGTGAGTGAGTGAGTGAGTGAGTGAGTGAGTGAGTGAGCGAGCGAGTGGTATGAGTGCTTGAGTGAGTCTATTCTCTACCCTTCTCCAGAAAAGCGTTTAGCCCTTTCCACTCCAACCCATTTACTGGTTGAACTTGAAGATTTGGTAACTAATAAGTATATACATTGCAACGCAATGGCTGTAATAACTTGCTATACATGACATCAGAGCTCATTGTCTCAGCTTTAACCTCTTGCTTCTACTCGGGACGCTTGCGTCTCAACTAGAGCTCTGTAAATGCAAATGCACTACGCTAAATGCTAATAGTATTAGTTAAAACTCAAACGTTCATTAAAATACACATGCAGGGTATTGAATTAAAGCTACACTCGTTGTGAATCCAGGCAACAAGTCAGATTTTTAAAATGCTTTTCGGCGAAAGCATGAGAAGCTATTATCTGATAGCATGTAACAATACACTACAACACAAAAGACCCGCAGGGGATGTAAACAAAATAATTAGCATATTCGGCGCTACACAAACCGCACAATAAAATAGAAAACATTCATTACCTTTCACCATCTTCTTTGTTGGCACTCCTAGATGTCCCATAAACACTATTGGGTCTTTTTTTCGATTAAATCGGTCCAAATATAGCCTAGATATCGTTATATGTAGACTGTGTGATAAACGAAAAAAACAGCGTTTCATAACGTAACGTCATTTTCGTAAAGTCGACGATAAACTTTCACAAAACACTTTGAAATACTTTTGTAATGCAACTTTAGGTATTAGTAAACGTTAATAAGCGATCAAATTCATCAGGAGGCGATGTAAAAATCATTAGCTGTCCGTCTGGAAAAATGTCCGGCTAGAAACTCAACCAAAATATCCGGTCCTAGACCTGAAGAAATGCGCTGCCTTGCATGTGTTTGACCAAGAAAAAACTCGTAGGCAAATGACAAGACTCTAGACACCGTGTGGAAGCTGTAGGTACTGCAACCTCAGCCAATTAATTGTGGTTCACCTTTATCAATGGGTTCAAGTAGCGCAGCAATATATTTTTCCATTTTCAGTGATCAGTTTTTCCTGTGCTTTTCGATGTAAATGCCGTTCTGGTAAAGCCACAGCAGTGATTTAACCAGTTTTATAAACGTCTGAGTGTTTTCTATCCACACAGACTAAGCAAATGCATATACTATATTCCTGGCATGAGTAGCAGGGCGCTGAAATGTTGCGCGATTTTTAACAGAATGTTCAAAAAAGTAGAGGGTAGAAGCAAGAGGTTAAATGGGATTCAACTGACAAACAACAAGAAGATGCCCCCATCCTTTCTGCCAATGGGGTTAAGTGCTTTGTGAAAGCTAGGAGAGCTCAAAAAAATACCATATAGTCTCCCGGGTGGCGCAGTGATCTAGGGCATTGCATCGCAGTGCTAGCTGTGCCACCAGAGACTCTGGGTTTGGGGCGACGCACAATTGGCCTAGCGTTGTTAGGGAGGGTTTGGCCGGTAGGGATATTTTTGTGTCATTGTGCACTCCTGTGGCCGGCTGGGCGCAGTGCATGCTAACCAGGTCACCTGTTGCACAATGTTTCTTCCGGGTTGGATGCACGCTGTGTTAAGAAGCAGTGCGGCTTGGTTGGGTTGTGTTTCAGAGGACGCGTGGCTTTCGACCTTCATCTCTCCCAAACCCGTACGGGAGTTGTAGCGATGAGACAAGATAGTAACTACTAACAATTGGATACCACGAAATTGGGGAGAAAAAGGGGTAAAATTTCAAAACAAATATCATATACAGTGGGGCAAAAAGTATTTAGTCAGCCACCAATTGTGCAAGTTCTCCCACTTAAAAAGATGAGAGAGGCCTGTAATTTTCATCATAGGTACACGTCAACTATGACAGACAAAATGAGGGAAAAAAATCCAGAAAATCACATTGTAGAATTTTTCATGAATTTCAGTTGATTTCTTCAAACCAAGCTGCTTACCTATTGCAGATTCAGTCTTCCCAGCCTGGTGCAGGTCTACAATTTTGTTTCTGGTGTCCTTTGACAGCTCTTTGGTCTTGGCCATAGTGGAGTTTGGAGTGTGAATGTTTAAGGTTGTGGACAGGTGTATTTTATACTGATAACAAGTTCAAACAGGTACCATTAATACAGGTAACGAGTGGATGACAGAGGACCCTCTTAAAGAAGAAGTTACAGGTCTGTGAGAGCCAGAAATCTTGCTTGTTTGTAGGTGACCAAATACTAATTTTCCACCATAATTTGCAAATAAATTCAATAAAAATCCTACAATGTGATTTTCTGGATTTTATTTTCTTATTTTGCCTGTCATAGTTGAAGTGTACCTATGATGAAAATTACAGGCCTCATATTTTTAAGTGGAAGATCTTGCTCAATTGGTGGCTGACTAAATACTTTTTTGCCCCACTGTAGTTGAGGCTCTTTCTTAGTTAGTCCTCCCACTCAAACACTTGTCATTGTTTTCTTCTTATGTTGCACCTAAAACACATTTTGCTTGAACGTTCCTGAATGAACCCAGAGTATTTGTAGACTTTGTTATCAAAAACTGTTGTGCAAGGTACAGTAAATGTAAATTGCAGATAAAATCAACAGTGTAATGTTTGGATTCGGCCATATGTCAGGTGAACTGCTGTGTCCTCACCTTTGGTCTGATAATTTTCCCATAATCTCCAAACTGTTTCCCTTTCAAATGCAACAATGGTTATGCATATACTTATCATATTTCTTCTGATAGAAACATTTAAATGTGTCCTTATCCATATAGGCCAATTCCCCTGAGTGCAAAGGGTTAAAAGCATTGGTTTGGTGCAAGCATGGCTGGGGGGACGTTCCACCATGTATGTGAGTGAGTGTGTGAGTGAGTGAGTGAGTGAGTGAGTGAGTGAGTGAGTGAGTGAGTGAGTGAGTGAGTGAGTGAGTGAGTGAGTGAGTGAGTGAGTGAGTGAGTGAGTGAGTGAGTGAGTGAGTGAGTGAGTGTGTGTGTGTGTGTGTGTGTGTGTGTGTGTGTGTGTGTGTGTGTGTGTGTGTGTGTGTGTGTGTGTGTGTGTGCAGTAGAGGTGTTCCAAATTCGGGAAACATCTGACACAGGCATCTGACCCAGGCATCTCACTCTGATTGAAAGATCCTCATCGTTCCTCCTTCTCCCTTTTATCCATCCCTCTGCTCCGCACTCTCCCGTTCTTTCTGTTTTCCTCACTCACTCTGCCTCGTCTGCTGCGTTTGGTAGCAGCTGTCGCTAGCAACGAGTAGGACAGGATCAAGGCCGTGGTGCAGGAAAATCGATGTGGCAAGAGAAGGAGGAAACATGGTGGTAGCAGGGTTTTAACAGAGTGATAACAGGGTGGTACAGAGTGGAAACAGGGTGGTAACAGAGTGGTAGCAGGGTGGTAACACAGTGGTAGCAGGGTGGTAACAGAGTGGTAACAAGGTGGTAACAGAGTGGTAGCAGAGTGGTAACACAGTGGTAACAAGGTGGTAACAGAGTGCTAAGAGGGTGGAAACAGAGTATTAGCAGGGTGGTAACAGAGAGATAACAGGGTGGTAACAGAGTGGTAGTAGGACGGTAACACAGTGGTAGCAGGATGAAAACACAGTGGTAACATGGTGGGAACCCCATATAGCATATAAACTCATATTATTTATTTGTTTTTACAGGAAATTAGCTTCATGGCAATATGTGTAGAATAGCAGGAAATTGGCAGGGATTCTTGAAAGTCAGAAAAATACTTGTCCTGCAGAGAAACTACATTTCTATAGCTGAACATTTTTAATTTTGTTGCATTATTTGAGCTTAAAAATGCATTTTACAAGGGAAAGGATTTGTTTGGGGACTTTTCAGAAAACTATGGCTGAAAACGCCCTTGTGCAGGCCAAAATGTCTCAATATAAAACTCTCCCAAAATATTTTTTTATAGATATTAAAACTTCTTAGGGCTGAGATCCTGTTAACCTCTAGCGTCGAGCCATCCCATATCCGGGAGCATAATCATAGCCTCAAGCTCATTACCATAACGCAACGTTTCCTATTCATGAAAATCGCAAATGAAATGAAATAAATATATTGAAACACAAGCTTAGCCTTTTGTTAACAACACTGTCATCTCAGATTTTCAAAATATGCTTTAACCAAAGCTACACACGCATTTGTGTAAGAGTATTGATAGCCTAGAATAGCATTAAGCCTAGCATTCAGCAGGCAACGTTTTCACAAAACATGAAAAGCATTCAAATAAAATAATTTACCTTTGAAGAACTTCGGATGTTTTCAATGACGAGACTCTCAGTTAGATAGCAAATGTTCATTTTTTCCAAAAATATTATTTGTGTAAGAGAAATAGCTCCGTTTTGTTCATCACGTTTGGCTAAGAAAAAAAAATGAAAATGCAGTCACTTACAACGCCAAACTTTTTTCCAAATTAGCTCCATAATATCGACAGAAATATGGCAAACGTTGTTTAGAATCAATCCTCAAAGTGTTTTTCACATATCTATTCGATAATCTATCAGTGGTGGCAGCTGGCTTCTCATCAGAAGAAAACGGAAAAATACTGCAGCTGGAGATTACGCAATAATTGCGACGGAGGACAACAAGCGACCACCTGGTAAATGTAGTCTCTTATGGTCAATCTTCCAATGATATGCCTACAAATACGTCACAATGCTGCAGACACCTTGGTGGAAACGTGGAAAAGGTAAGCTGACTCCTAGCTCCTCCACAGCCATATAAGGAGTCATTGCCATGAGGCGGTTTAAAAAAATGCGGCACTTCCTGATTGTATTTTTATCAGTTTTTTTTCTGTAACATCAGTTCTGTGGCACTCACAGACAATATCTTTGCAGTTTTGGAAACATCAGAGTGTTTTCTTTCCAAAGCTGTCAATTATATGCATAGTCGAGCATCTTTTCATGACAAAATATCTTGTTTAAAACGAGAACGTTTTTTAATCTAAAAATTAAAAGAGCGCCCCCTATATCGAAAAAGTTAACGGGATCGATATGACAACAGCCAGTGAAAGTGCAGTGCGCCAAATTCAAAACAACAAAAATCTCATAATTAAAATTCCTCAATCATGCAAGTATTTTACACCATTTCAAAAATACAATTCTCATTAATCCAGCCACAGTGTCTGATTTCAAAAAGACTTTATAACAAAAGCACCACAAACGATTATGTTAGGTCACCACCAAGCCACAGAAAAACACAACCATTTTTCCAGCCAAAGTGAAGAGTCACAAAAAGCACAAATAGAGATAAAATGAATCACTAACCTTTGATGATCTTCATCAGATGACACTCATAGGACTTCATGTTACACAATACATGTATGTTTTGTTTGATGAAGTTCATATTTATATAAAAAAATCTGTGTATACATTGGCGCTTTATGTTCAGTAGTTCCAAAAACATCCAGTGATTTTGCATAGCCACATCAATTTACAGACATACTCAGATTTCAAAAAAACTTTACAGAAAAAGCAAACCTTGCAATAATCTGAGAACGGCGTTCAGAAAACATTTACATATATCCGCCATGTTGGAGTCAACAGAAGTCAGAAATAACATTATAAATATTCACTTACCATTGATGATCTTCATCAGAATGCACTCCCAGGAATCGTAGTTCCACAATAAATGTTTGATATGTTCGATAATGTCCATCATTTACGTCCAAATAGTTACTTTTGTTAGGGCATTTGGTAAACAAATCCAAATTCACGAAGCGCGTTCACTAGTTGCAGACGAAATGTCAAAAAGTTCTGTTACAGTCCTTTAGAAACAAGTCAAACGATGTATGGAATCAATCTTTAGGATGTTTTTAACATAAATCATCAATAAGGTTCCAACCGGAGAATTCCTTTGTCTTCAGAAAAGCAAAGGAACGCAGCTACCTCTCATGTGAAATGCGCATGACCAGCCTGTGTCACTCTGCCAGACACCTGACTCATTCAGCTCTCATTCGGCTCCACTTCACAGTAGAAGCCTCAAAGTTTCTAAAAATGGTTGACATCTAGTGGAAGCCTTCGGAAGTGCAACTTGACCAATATCCCACTGTGTATTCGATAGGGGCTGAGTTGAAAATCGACCAACCTCAGATTTACCACTTCCTGTTTGTATTTTTTCTCAGGTTTTTGCCTTCCATATGAGTTCTGTTATACTCACAGACCTCATTCAAACAGTTCTAGAAACTGCAGAGTGTTTTCCTTCCAAATGTACTAATATGCATATATTAGCAACTGGGACTGAGGAGCAGGCAGTTTACTCTGGGCACCTTATTCATCCAAGCTACTCAATACTGCCCCCAGCCATAAGAAGTTAACTGAAAAAATATTGCATGTAGTTTCTTGCAACAGCCCTCTGTGACTTTAAAGAATATTTATCTAAAAACTTTGATTCATAAAAGATGTGTCCAGCGATTTGGTGAACTCGGTCAGATTTGTCTAAAATCCTAAATGATCAAGGATTGAGCAGGGTCAGCTATACTACATTTACATTTAAGTCATTTAGCAGACGCTCTTATCCAGAGCGACTTACAAATTGGTGCGTTCACCTTAAGACATCCAGTGGAACAGCCACTTTACAATAGTGCATCTAAATCTTTTAAGGGGGGGGGGGTGAGAAGGATTACTTTATCCTATCCTAGGTATTCCTGAAAGAGGTGGGGTTTCAGGTGTCTCCGGAAGGTGGTGATTGACTCCGCTGTCCTGGCGTCGTGAGGGAGTTTGTTCCACCATTGGGGGGCCAGAGCAGCGAACAGTTTTGACTGGGCTGCGCGGGAACTGTACTTCCTCAGTGGTAAGGAGGCGAGCAGGCCAGAGGTGGATGAACGCAGTGCCCTTGTTTGGGTGTAGGGCCTGATCAGAGCCTGGAGGTACTGAGGTGCCGTTCCCCTCACAGCTCCGTAGGCAAGCACCATGGTCTTGTAGCGGATGCGAGCTTCAACTGGAAGCATACTATAAGGACCCCTTATTCCTCTCCTTATTACATGTGGTGCAACAAGACCATTCATGGTCTGGAAAGTTCTCTACTTTCGATAGATTTAAACAAACAATATTGGAATCACCATGGTCACAACCATAAACTGTCAACTAAAATAGAAAGTACATTTTGGTTAAAATATTTGACATTTAATTAGATTTTAGCTTCATAAAGTATCAGAGGAAAAATGTTATTGCTACTGTATACCACTTGAATGAAGAAGAACATAAAACATGTTGTCAACTCTGTAAAAAATGTATTCTGTCAGAGTGCTGAAAGATCTGATAGAATGTTTATGCTTTTATAGGGATTTTTCAAATCACACGTTTTCCATATTTTACAAATGCTTGTATTTAACTTTTATTTTTAAAGTGAAAATATGTCTGTTTTGATTATCTGTTGTCAACTCTGTCATTGGCTTGTTGACTCAGTCACTGATAGCTAACCCCCTTAAGATCTATTTTATTGTCAATATTCTGAAGAAAATATTGCAATCACTGTTCTACAACATATACTTAAATAATTGAAGTATGTTCTGTGCTAGACCAAAGTGATGTGTGCTTTATGAATATAGTTTTATGTTTTAAATCTAGAAAAACATGCCAAAATGCTAACAAAATCATCCATGGAGCATGTAATAGTGCTATAAAACAAAAACAAAAGTAATTTGGAGATTTGAATAATCTAATGTTAAAATTAAAAATCAAGACATTTAAAAACTTCTTGGACAATAATTGTAAAAATGAAATGTCTTTTATGGTGTCTGACAGAGTTGACATAAATCCATTTAGTTGCATTTTATGAAAAATAAATAAAACTAATTATGTGGTTGTTCCTTTACATGATGTGATAGCTGATACCTTGGTCTATCAAAATATATATTTCAATAGTGTTAATTAATATTAAGACAAATATTTGTGGGAAAATAGTCCCATCTTTCAAGAAAAGCAACATTTTCTGTCAGCCTCATGGCACAATTTGTAAAAAAGCATGACACTAACTATAAAACTATAAAACTTGCCCCATGGCAAAACAATATATATATATAGTGGGGAGAACAAGTATTTGATACACTGCGGATTTTGCAGGTTTTCCTATTTACAAAGCATGTAAAGGTATGTCATTTTTATCATAGGTACACTTCAACTGTGAGAGACGGAATCTAAAACAAAAATCCAGACAATCACATTGTATTTTTAAGTAATTCATTTGCATTTTATTGCATGACATAAGTATTTGATACATCAGAAAAGCAGAACTTAATATTCGGCACAGAAACCTTTGTTTGCAATTACAGAGATCATACGTTTCCTGTAGTTCATGACCAGGTTTGCACACACTGCAGCAAGGATTTTGGCCCACTCCTCCATACAGACCTTCTCCAGATCCTTCAGGTTTCGGTGCTGTCGCTGGGCAATACGGACTTTCAGCTCCCTCCAAAGATTTTCTATTGGGTTCAGGTCTGGAGACTGGCTAGGCCACTCCAGGACCTTGAGATGCTTCTTACGAAGCCACTCCTTAGTTTCCCTGGCTGTGTGTTTCAGGTCGTTGTCATGCTGGAAGACCCAGCCATGACCCATCTTCAATGCTCTTACTGAGGGAAGGAGGTTGTTGGCCAAGATCTCGCGATACATGGCCCCATCCATCCTCCCCTCAATACGGTGCACTCGTCCTGTCCCCTTTGCAGAAAAGCATCCCCAAAGAATGATGTTTCCACCTCCATGCTTCATGGTTGGGATGGTGTTCTTGGGGTTGTACTCATCATTCTTCTTCCTCAAAACACGGCGAGTGGAGTTTAGACCAAAAAGCTATATTTTTGTCTCATCAGACCACATGACCTTCTCCCATTCATTGGCAAACTACAGACGGGCCTGGACATGCGCTGCCTTGAGCAGGGGGACCTTGCGTGGGCTGCAGGATTTTAATCCATGACGGCGTAGTCTGTTACTAATGGTTTTCTTTGAGACAGTGGTCCCAGCTCTCTTCAGGTCATTGACCAGGTCCTGCCGTGTAGTTCTTGGCTGATCCCTCACCTTCTTCATGATCGTTGATGCTCCACGAGGTGAGACCTTGCATGGAGCCCCAGACCGGGGGTGATTGACCGTCATCTTGAACTTCTTCCATTTTCTAATAATTGCGCCAACAGTTGATGCCTTCTCACCAAGCTGCTTGCCTATTGTCATGTAGCCCATCCCAGCCTTGTGAAGGTCTACAATTCTATCCCTGATGTCCTTACATGGCTCTCTAGTCTTGGCCATTGTGGAGAGGTTGGAGTCTGCTTGATTGAGTGTGTGGACAGGTGTCTTTTATACAGGTAAAGAGTTCAAACAGGTGCAGTTAATACAGGTAATGAGTGGAGAACAGGAGGGCTTCTTAAAGAAAAACGTACAGGTCTGTGAGAGCCGGAATTCTTACTGGTTGGTAGGTGATCAAATACTTATGTCATGCAATAAAATGAAAATGAATTACTTAAAAATCATACAATGTGATTTTCTGGATTTTTGTTTTAGATTCCGTCTCTCACAGTTGAAGTGTACCTATGATAAAAATTACAGACCTCTACATGCTTTGTAAGTAGGAAAACCTGCAAAATAGGCATTGTATCAAATACTTGTTCTCCCCTCTGTATATATATATATGTATATATTGATTAGATAAGTATTCAACACCCTGAGTCAATACCTTTGGCAGCAATTACAGCTGTGGGTTTTTCTGGGTGAGTCTATAAGACCTTCCACAGCTGGATTGTACAATATTTGCACATTATTCGTATTTTTAACATTGTTCTCCCCACTGTATATATATATACAGTGCCTGCAGAAAGTATTCGAACCCCTTGACTTATTCTACATTTTGCTGTGTTACAGACTGAATTACAAATTGATTAAAACATTTTTTTTCCTCAACCATCTACACACAATACCCCATAATGAAAATTAAACACAAAAATATCTCATTTACATACGTATTCACATGCCTGAGTGAATGCTTTGAAGAAGCAGCTTTGGCAGCGATTACAGCTGTGAGTATTTCTCTAAGAGCTTTCCACACCTGGAGTGTGCAACATTTTCCCGTTATTCAAGCTCTGTCAAATTGGTTGTTGATTATTGCTAGACAACCATTTTCTAGGCTTGCCATACATTTCCAAGTAGATTTAAGTCAAAACTGTAACTCGGCCACTCAGGAACATTCATTGTCTTCTTGGAAAGCAACTCCATTGTAGATTTAACCTTGTGGGTTTAGGTTATTGTCCTCCTGAAAGGTGAATCCATCTCCCAGTGTCTGGTGGGAAAAAAATCTGAGCCAGGTTTTCCTCTAGGATTTTCCCAGTCTTTAATGATTACAAGCATAACATGATGCAGCAACCACCGTGCTTGGAAATATGGATGGTGGCGCTCAGTAATGTGTTGCATTGCCCTGAACATAACACTTTGTATTCAGAACATAAAGTTAATTTCGTTGCCACATTTTTAGCAATATTACTTTAGTGCCTTGTTGCAAGCAGTACCTTATTGTTTTGGAATATTTTTTATTCTGTACAGGCTTCCTTCTTTTCACTCTGTCAATTAGGTTAGTATTGTGGAGTAACTACAATATTGTTGATCCAGCCTCAGTTTTCTCTTATTGGAGCCATTAACATCTGTAGCTGTTGTAAAGTCGCCATTGGCCTCATGGTGAAATTCCTGAGTGGTTTCCTTCCACTCCGGCAACTGAGTTAGTAAGGAAGCCTGTATCTTTGTAGTGACTGGGTATATTGATGCACCACCCAAAGTGTAATTAATCATTTCATCATGCTCTTACAGCCTTACAACCTGGAATTAAAATAGATTGGGGGGGGGGTTGTATCATTTGATTTACACAACATGCCTACCACTTTGAGAATGCTAAATCTTTTTTTATATTGTGAAACGGAGCGTGCATAGCTATTAACCCCCCCCCCCCCCCAAGTCAGTACTTTGTAGAGCCACCTTTTGCATCAATTACAGCTGCAAGTCTCTTGGGATTTGTCTCTACAAGCTTGGCACATCTAGCCATTGGGATGTTTTGACCATTCTTCAAAGAAAAACTGTTTATGACCCACTAAAGAGATGAGTTTGCATCTCTCACATGGGTAGGCAGACCAGGCAATTTTGGGGCTTCACCATGTTTCATTGAAATGTACAGCTGTGTGTCATCCGCATAGCAGTGAAAGTTAACATTATGTTTTCGAATGACACCCACAAGAGGTAAAAATATATAGTGAAAACAATAGTGGTCCTAAAACGGAACCTTGAGGAACACCAACATTTACAGTTGATTTGTCAGAGGACAAACCATTCACAGCGACAAACTGATATCTTTCCGACAGATAAGATCTAAACCAGGCCAGAACTTGTCCGTGTAGACCAATTTGGGTTTCCAATCTCTCCAAAAGAATGTGGTGATCGATGGTATCAAATGTAGCACTAAGGTCTAGGAGCACGAGGACAGATTCAAAGCCTCGGTCTGATGACATCAAAAGGTAATTTACCACCTTCACAAGTGCAGTCTCAGTGCTATGATGGGGTCTAAAACCAGACTGAAGCATTCTGTATACATTGTTTGTCTTCAGGAAGGCAGTGATTTGCTGCGCAACAACCTTTTCTAAAATGTTTGAGAGGAATAAAAGATTCGATTTAGGCCGATAGTTTTTTATATTTTCTGGGTCAAGGTTTGGCTTTTTCAAGAGAGGCTTTATTACTGCCACTTTTAGTGAGTTTGCTACACATCTGGTGGATAGAGAGCCGTTTATTATGTTCAACATAGGAGGGCCAAGCACAGGAAGCAGCTCTTTCAGTAGTTTAGTTGGAATAGGGTTCAGTATGTAGCTTGAAGGTTTAGAAGCCATGATTATTTTCATGATTGTGTCAAGAGATATAGTACTAAAACACTTGAGTGTCTCTCTTGATCCTAGGTCCTGGCAGAGTTGTGCAGACTCAGGACAACTGAGCTTTGAAGGAATACGCAGATTTAAAGAGGAGTCTGTAATTTGCTTTCTAATAATCATGATCTTTTCCTCAAAGTTCATGAATTTATTACTGCTGAAGTGAAAGCCATCCTCTCTGGGGAATGCTGCTTTTTAGTTAGCTTTGCGACAGAAACAAAAAGAAATTACGGATTGTTCTTATTTTCCTCAATTAAGTTGGAAAAATAGGATGATCGAGTAGCAGTAAGGGCTCTTTGATACTGCACGGTACTGCTTTCCAAGCTAGTCGGAAGACTTCCAGTTTGGTGTGGCGCCATTTCCGTTCCAATTTTCTGGAAGCTTGCTTCAGAGCTCGGGTATTTTCTGTATACCAGGGAGTTAGTTTCTTATGAGAAATGTTTTAGTTTTTAGGGGTGCAACTGCATCTAGGGTATTGCGCAAGGTTAAATTGAGTTCCTCAGTTAGATGGTTAACATGTTTTTTGTCCTCTGACATCCTTGGGTAGACAGAGGGAGTCTGGAAGGACATCAAGGAATCTTTGTGTTGTCTGTGAATTTATAGCACGACTTTTGATGTTCCTTGCTTGGGGTCTGAGCAGATTATGGATTATGAGGAAAGACATTAAGATCCACAAAATTTATTCCACGGGACAAAACTAGGTCCAGCGTATGACTGTGATAGTGAGTAGGTCCAGAGACATGTTGGACAAAACCCACTGAGTCGATGATGGCTCCGAAAGCATTTTGGAGTGGGTCTGTGGACTTTTCCATGTGAATATTAAAGTCACCAAAAATTAGAATATTATCTGCTATGACTACAAGGTCCGATAGGAATTCAGGGAATTCAATGAGGAACGCTGTGGTGATAACCAAAACACTCTTTTTTTTATTAAACTAAAGTGTCAGAGCAATGCAATGAGAGCCTGTGGAAGTGACACAGACGTTTGTAATTAGTTACTTTTGGGCCATATTTCAGTAGAAGCGGTTGAGAAGTCAGTTATTAAATATGCATGGCACCATAATGAAGAAACATCCTTAATTAAATGAGAGTAATTCTGTGTTATTCCACTGGAATAGGAGCATGAATTCTTAATGGTTGGCATGGTAGCAATCAATATGGCATCTTTGCGTCTATTCAAATCACACCTCCTTTGCACGCTGCTTTTATCAAATGTTTAGTCTCGTAGCCCACCACATCTCAAAATGGATTTAAGAGTAGAAAGTAGATAGTAGC
The DNA here is from genome assembly GCF_034236695.1 of Oncorhynchus nerka. Classification (NCBI taxonomy): domain Eukaryota; kingdom Metazoa; phylum Chordata; class Actinopteri; order Salmoniformes; family Salmonidae; genus Oncorhynchus; species Oncorhynchus nerka. The sequence goes on along the minus strand of NC_088401.1, from coordinate 71,341,324 downwards.
CATTTCTGTAAACAATCCCTGCTGTTTGGTTTTTACATTTGCTCAACAGGGAATGTGTTATAAATCTATATAAAAACTGTTATATAAGCCTGTCTACTAACTGACTAGTGACACGAGTGTTACAGTGTTATATTTATTTTCTTTAGCAATAGCATCATCATCCTCATGGGAAACATCCATCATCATTATCATCATCATCATTCTCATGGGAAACATCCATCATCATCATCATCACCACCCTCATCATGGGAAACATCCATCATCATCATCATCATTCTCATGGGAAATATCCATCATCATCATCATCATTCTCATGGGAAACATTTATCATCACCATCATATGAAACATCACCATCCTCATGGGAAACATCCATCATCATCATCATCATCATCATCATCATCATCATCATCATCATTCTCATGGGAAACATCCATCATCATCATTCTCATTGGAAACATCCAGCATCATTCTCATGGGAAACATCCATCATCATCATCATCATCATTCTCATTGGAAACATCCACCATCATCATCATCATCAATCTCATGGGAAACATCCATCATCATCTTTCTTTTGGTGTTTTTCAGAGTCAGTGGTGTTTTGGTGTTTTTCAGAGTCATAACTGTGACCTTAATTGCCTACCGTTTGTAAGCTGTTAGTGTTTTAATGACCGTTGCATGCTTATTAATTGTGTATACTTCATTGAACAAGCATGGGAAACAGTGTTTAACCTGTTATGGCTGCAATCCCGATACCGGGATCGATATGATAACTACCAGTGAAAATAGAGGGCGCCAAAATTCAAACCATAGAAATCTCATAATTACAATTCCTAAAACATACATGTGTTTTATATCATTTTAAAGCTATTTTCGTTGTTAATCCCACCAAAGTGTCCGATTTCAAATAGGCTTTTCAGCGAAAGCACTACAAACGATTATGTTAGGTCTCCACCAGACCACAATAAGCACAGCCATTTTCCAGCAAAATATAGCATTCACAAAGAACAGAATTAAAGATAAAATTTATCGCTAACCTTGAATTATCTTCCTCAGATGACACTCATATGACTTCATGTTACACAGTCCATGCATGTTTTGTTTGATAAAGTTCATATTTATATAAAAAAAATCTGAGTTTACATTGGCGCGTTAGATTCACTAGTTCCAAAAACATCAAGTGATTTTGCATAGCCACATCATTCAACAAAAATACTCATCATAAATGTAGATGATAATATAGTTATACACATGGAATTATAGATATACCTCTCCTTAATGCAACTAGAAATAGAATTTGACCTTGTGGGGACCATCAAAATGTCCACAGTTGGTCAAAACATTTTTGGTTTACTTTTCTTGTGGGGACACTAACCCTTACCCTAACCTTAGCCCAAACTCTAACCTTAACCCTTACCCTAACCTTAGCCCAAACTCTAACCTTAACCCTTACCCTAACCTTAATTCTAAGCCTTACCATAGCCCTAACCGTAACCTTAGGAAGCAGTTGCTTATAAACAAATCATAGATAGTATGAACATCTGTAGAGCATCTATAGATGGACTACCCAAATAAGGTTTGACCCAGCATCCACAGCCCTCCAGCCCCCTCCCTACATCTCGCTCCCTCCCTTCACCCATTCCTCGCTCTCCTCTCTGCCTCTCACTACGTCAATGGGGCAGTAAAGTCTATAGGAAAATCGATGAGAAGTTGACAGCCATGTATAAAGAATAAACACTGGCGCTGACCCGATGGAGTGAGACTGCTCCCTCGACCATTTACTCTGAGGGTCCCCAACAATCGACCCAATGACAGACACCACACACACGCACACACACACACACACACACGCACACACACACACACATATGCACACAGCAGCTACACCATATTCAATGGAATGCCCAAAAATGTGGCTTTATATATATATATATTTTTTATCATATAAACAAAATAAAACACTGCTCAGTTAATTAGTTCCTGATTTGTTGACAGACATTCAGCATTAAAATCTCCTATCCTTTGCTTTACTGGGAAGCCAACCAGCTAGCTGTTATGGTGGACCAGATGTTTATGAAGCGGACCAGGAGCCGGAAGTTTGGGAAATTGGGGATATTATTTGTAACTGAAAGTTTGCTATTGTCAGATACAAGGTCTGTATTTCTGCCCTTGGGCAAGGCACTTAAGGCCTACAGCTCCAGGGTTAATAAAAGTATATTATACTATTCATTTCTATTTGTCACTGTAACAACTTAGACTTTGTCGTATCTTTTTCAGTGTGACATTATGGAGCTCCACAAATGTACCGTTTGCATCATGAAGTATTTTTGAGTGATGCTTTATTGTCTACTGTGCTTGTCTGGGAAAATTTTTAATTTTCTCCCTCATTTAGCTGTCTATCAAAACGCAAAAATATGAACAACCTAAATAGCAAATGGGTAGGAAGGATCCCATGCTCTTATTAGCATGCTGTGCTAATTAGTGTTAGCAAGATGAGAGAAACACAGATTTCCTGTGCGCCATGCTTTCCTTTTTCATGACAGTGTTTTGGGAAAACAAATGTTTCTGGAGCGGATGACCTAAAGTTCTTATTTCATGGCTCCAAAGAAATCAATTATTAACAGGATAAACGGATGGATATGGAGATTTGAATGAATTATTTTTGACATCCCGTCATAATTAACTAGCGGGGACTGGTGTGATACTTGTATTGAGCAGCTCCTGAGCACAGAGTCCTTCAAAGCCTTCGAATAGCACCGCTGGCAAAAGGCTGTCATGGGAAAATCAGACAAATAGCATTGGATGATCTCTGATGCTTGTTTAAGAGTGTAGGGTGAAAGGTTGCTCCGCTCAAAAGAGGACTAGAAGGCAAAGTGATAAAGATTTTTTAGCTGTTCATACAGTACTTCATACAGTACTTCATACAATACTTCATACAGTACTTCATAAAGTACCTCATACAGTACTTCATACAGTACTTCATACAATACTTCATACAGTACTTCATACAGTTGTTCTTACAGTACTTCATACAGTACTTCATACAGTACTTCATACAATACTCCATACAGTACTTCATGCCGTTCTTCATACAGTATATCATACAGTACTTCATACAGTACTTCATACAGTCCTTCTAACACTGACAGGGAGACACAGAGAATCAAAGGTTTGGTTAGGCCTCTGCATCCAGGTCGTTCCACTAATTTGGTGCCCCTTTTGAGTAGTGGAATTTCTGGATTTGAACAATCTGTCATAAAGAGTTCATGCTCAACTTCATAAAAAAACAAGTTTTCACATCTTAATAGGTTAAATAAAATGACTATAGTAAGTGCATATGTGGAAAACATCAGAAACACCACAAAACACCACAACATTGACAAAAAGAGAAGAACTAGCTCATCTGCTTTCGCTCTATGTTTTGACTATTCAATGTTCAATGTTTCTTTAAAAAAAATGTTTTAAAAGGAAAAGTTTCACTATATTAAAACAAGAGTTCAGTTTACATAACAGGATTGACCTTTAAACAAGGAACACACGTAAATGAATCACTAATCACATTAAATAATAATCTTCAGAAATGACTTTGTCAAAGCAACAAAATAACTATGGCTTTACAAAGATGGTAGAACTTGGAGAGATTTTTGCATTAAGTGGGTTGAAATCGTCCTAGAAGTGAAACAGGGTTGACGGAGGGACATATCAAAATGCTGAATTTTGGCAGATTAACAAGCCTTTAATCATAAAAAAAAGATTGATTGAATTCTCCATGTAGTCAATTTTAAAGGGCACTTCATTTAATATAACATACTTATAAAATTCAATATTGGTGGACAATTTCTACTTAAAATATCAAAGGGATGCAAAACCTAGAAGGCCAGCATCCCAGAGTGGTCTCCTCACTGTTGACGTTGAGACTGGTATTTTGCGGGTACTATTTAATGAAGCTGCCAGTTGAGGACTTGTGAGGTGTCTGTTTCTCAAACTAGTCTAAACATGTCTAAACTGTATTTCTGATCAATTTGATGTAATTTTAATGGACAAAAATGTGTTTTTCTTTCAAAAACAAGGACATTTCTAAGTGACCCTAAACGTTTGAACGGTAGTGTACACACTGAACAAAAATTTAAATGCAACATGCAACAATTTCAGTTCATATAAGGAAATCAGTCAATTGAAATAAATTCATTAGGCCCTAATCTATGGATTTCACATGACTGGGAATATAGTTATGCATCTGTTGATCACAGATTCCTTTGAAAAAAAGCTAGGGGAATGGATCACAAAACCAGTCAGTATCTGGTGTGACCACCATTTTCTTCATGCAGTGCGACACATCTCTTTCTGATAGAGTTGATCAAGTTGTGGATTGTGGCCTTTGGAATTTTGTCACAGTCCTCTTCAATGGCTGTGTGAAGTTGCTGGATATTGGCGGGAACTGGAACACACTGTCGTACATGTAGATCCAGAGCATCCCAAACATGCTCAATGGGTGACATGTCTTGTGAGTATGCAGGCCATGTATGCAGGAAATGTTCAGCTCCCAGGAATTGTGTACAGATCCTTGTGACATGGGGCCTTGCATGATTATGCTGAAACATGAGGTGATGGCCCTGGATGAATGGCACGAAAATGGTCCTCAGGATCTCGTCACGGTATCTGTGCATTCTGTAACTGTAACTCAGCAAAATCTTTGAAATTGTTGCATGTTGCATTTATATATTTTTTGGGTGTATACTGTATATATAGTTGAATTTGGAAGTTTACATACACTTAGGTTGGAGTCATTAAAACTTGTTTTTCAATCACTCCACAAATGTTTTGTTAACAAACTGTAGTTTAGGCAAGTTGGTTAGGACATCTACTTTGTGCATGACACAAGTCATTTTTCCAAGAATTGTTTACAGACAGATTACAATTCACTGTATCACAATTCCAATGGGTCAGAAGTTTACATACACTAAGTTGACTTTGCCTTGAAACAGCTTGGAGAATTGTGGATGTATTTCAAGGCCTATCTTCAAACTCAGTGCCTCTTTGCTTGACATCAAAAGATATCAGCCAAGACCTCATAAAATAAAATAAAATAAAAAAATAAAAAATATTTGTCGACCCATACAAGTCTGGTTCATCCTTGGGAGCAATTTCCAAACATCTGAAGGTATGCAAGTATAAACACCATGGGACCACACAGCCACCGTACTGCTCAGGAAGGAGACACGTTCTGTCTCCAAGAGATTAACATACTTTGGTACGAAACGTGCAAATCAATCACAGAACAACAGCAAATTACCTTGTGAAGATGCTGAAGGAAACAGCTACAAAAGTATCAATATCCACAGTAAAACGAGTCCTATATCGACATAAACTGAAAGGCCACTCAGCAAGGAACAAGCCACTGCTCCAAAACCGCCATAAAAAAGCCAGACTATGGTTTGCAACTGCACATGGGGACAAAGATTGTACTTTTTGGTAAAATGTCCTCTGGTCTGATGAAACAAAGACAGAACCGTTTGGCAATAATGACCATCGTTATGTTTAGAGGAAAAAGGGGGATGCTTGCATGCCGAAGAGCACCATCCCAACCGTGAAGCACGGGGGTGGCAGCATCAGGTTGTGGGGGTGCTTTGCTGAAGGAGGGACTGGTGCACTTTGCAAAATAGATGGCATCATGAGGATGGGAAATTATGTATATATTGTGGCAAAGAAGGGGGTCGAGTGATAAGTGGCAGATATGTGAGAGCAGAACTAATAAACAGGCTTTGCCCGATCACTAAAATGGCCACCCCTGTCAGAACTACAGATCACAAAATGGCCGACCGCCAAAACTACAAGTCCCAGAAGCAAGGGGAACCCTCAGAAGGTGGAGCCGACTCACAGATAAAGGGTCAAGAAAAACCAAGAAGGGTGCTGGAAGGATCTATGAACAATAGAGAAAGAGACTATAGAGATTGGCTGGATTTACCGTGTATGAGCTGGATTGTTTTGGACTTACCTGTTGGCGTTTGGACCTGGACCTACCGAGAACCTGATTCGTGTACCGAACCCTGCTATCCTTGACCTCGCCTACGGCCTGGGTGGACCAGGACGGAGAAACAAACGAACAGGTACTGTCCTGTTCGAAAGAACTCTCATTCTTGGGTGATTTGGTGACAGTTTACCACTTAGTTTGTGACAAACGCTCCTAACCTTGAAGAGGTTTGCCACAATATATTGAAGCAACATCTCAAAACATCAGTCAGGAAGTTAAAGCTTGGTCGCAAATGGGTTTTCCAAATGGATAATGACCCCAAGTATACTTCCAAAGTTGTGGTAAAATGGGTTCAGGACAACAAAGTCAAGGTATTGGAGTGGCCATCACAAAGCCCTGACCTCAATACTATAGAAAATGTGTGGGCAGAACTGAAAAAGCGTGTGCGAGCAAGGAGGCCTACAAACCTGACTCATACCAGCTCTGTCAGGAGGAATGGGCCAAAATGCATCCAACTTATTGTGGGAAGCTTGTGGAAGGATACCCAAAACATTTGACCCAAGTTAAACAATTTATTGGCAATGCTACCAAACTCTAATTGAGTGTATGTCAACTTCTGACCCACTGGGAATGTGATGAAGGAAATAAAACCTGAAATAAATCATTCTCTCTACTATTATTCTGACATTTCACATTCTTAAAATCAAGTTCAAATCAACCGTATTCTTCGGCCAGAGCATCCAGTGTGCACTCTGGACTCTCCGAACTAACTGACCTAAGACAAGGAATTTTTATTAGGATTAAATGTCAGGAATTGTGAAAAACAGAGTTTAAATGTATTTGGCTAAGGTGTATGTAAACTTCCAACTTCAACTGTATGTTTATGAAAGACACTCTTGCAATGTGTGACTAGTTTCAGGAAACTAGGCATATGTCGCGCGTCAATACTTCACAGGAGAGCCATTCGAACATAAACAAAACAAAAAACATCTAAATGCATGTTTTACGCTCTTTCTGGGGGACTCAGTTTTAAAATGAGTGGAAATAGAGTATGATAAGCAGATGAGAAAATTCTGGTACTTGATTGCAAATATGCAGATGGAGTCGAAAAGAGAATAAAACACCTGTCTCCGGATTATATCTTCAAACTAAGAGCAACCATGGCATCCATGATAAAGAGGGAGGAGTGTCCATCCATGTATATGGTGATAGTCTAGCTAGCTACATTTTCAGATGTTACACGTTTCAAATTTTGTCAGAAAGTCGTTTTCATTTCAAGATAAAGTGTACTGTTTGCTAGCTAGTTAACATTAGCTGGCTGGCTCGCTAGCTAACGTTACATGTATGATCTGTGTAGAAATGTTATTTGTATCTCAGAGCCATTCGCATTGCTAGTTATAGCATAATGTTAGCTAGCTAACATTGAACCTGGTTGGTTAGCTACCTGCAGATTTATGCAGGGTAGTAACGTTATGAGTTGGGATTATGGTTCATTGTTTAGCTAGATAGCTAGCTGCATGTCTAAACAAAAGACTCCCACAATGCAAGTAGCCTTCTCTATAGAATGTTCATGATGTCACTGCGACAACTGATCGATAGACGTAGCTGGTAAATTCACTCTGACTATGAACGCTCAAAACACGTTGAATATGGCCGCTGTCAGTAAACATTGGCAAAAAAACGTGATTACATTTTTGCCAGCAGCACAGTTGCAGGCACCAATGCTCTGGATAACATAAAAACAGCCTAACCAGCTCTGCTAGGGGGAGTAAAATGGTCAGTGTGAGCTGTTCTCTCATTTGTGTCTGGAAGTAGCTAGCAAGCTAGCCAATGTTAGCCAGTTAGCTTGGGTGCTTGACAGTCGTCATTAAAATAATCTGGTGATCATAACTGATCTAAGAAAGGGACTTTTTATTAGGATTAAATGTCAGGAATTGTGAAACACCTTAGCCAAACACATTTAAACTCAGTTTATGTAAACTTCCGACTTCAACTGTACATGTTTTTTTGGTTTGAAGCTCATTGATGTTCCTACTGAAGTCGGTTACAACACCGAACTGCAGTCAGGTCAAGATCCTTGTGAAGACAATGAGCATGCAGGTGAGCTTCCCTGAGAAGGTTTCTGACAATTTGTGCAGAAATTCTTCAGTTGTGCAAACTCACAATTTCATCAGCTGTCCGGGCGGCTGGTCTCAGATGATCCCACAGGTGAAGAAACCTGATGTGGAGGTCCTGGGCTGGTTACACGTGGTCTGCGGTTGTGAGGTTGGTTGGATGTACTGCCAAATTCTTTAAAATGACATTGGAGATGGGTTATGGTAGAGACGTTAACATTCAATTTTCTGGCAATAGCCCTGGTGGACATTCCTGCAGCCAACATGTCAATTGTCACACAACTGCACATTTTAGAGTGGCCTTTTATTGTCGCACCTGTGTAATGATCATGTTGTTTAATCAGCTTCTTGATATGCCACACATCTCAGGTGGATGGATTATGTTGGGAAAGGAGAAACACTCACCAACAGGGACTTTTGAGAGAAATACATTTTTTTGTGAGTAGGTAACATTTCTGGAATCTTTTGTTTCAGCTCATGAAACATTGGACCAATACTTTGCATGTTGCGTTTATATTTTTGTTTAGTGTAGATAGATAGATGTATTTTACCATTTAAAACAAAATTCCACCACACATGTGGATAATGCATTTACAATCATAATTTACAATCACAGAGGAAAAGTTTGAAAAAGTATTTCCAATGTGGTCCTCTGAAATAAATTATATATATATATTTTTTAAATAACATGGTAGACCTAGGCTCCACAGTAGTCCCTGCCTCCTAGGCTCCACAGTAGACCCTGCCTCCTAGGCTCCACAGTAGCCCCTGCTTCCTAGGCTCCACAGTAGTCCCTGCCTCCTAGGCTCTACTGTAGTCCCTGCCTCCTAGGCTCCACAGTAGCCCCTGCTTCCTAGGCTCCACAGTAGTCCCTGCCTCCTAGGCTCTACTGTAGTCCCTGCCTCCTAGGCTCCATTGTAATCCCTGCCTTTTAGGCTCCACAGTAGTCCCTGCCTCCTAGGCTCCACATTAGACCCTGCATCCTAGGTTCCACAGTAGACCCCGCCTCCTAGGCACCACAGTAGACCCTGCATCCTAGGTTTCCACAGTAGACCCTTCCTCATAGGCTTCACAGTAAAACCCTGCCTTTTAGGCTTCACAGTAAACCCTGCCTCCTAGGCTCCACAGTAAACCCTGCCTCCTAGGCTCCACAGTAGACCCTGCCTCATAGGCTCCTCAGAGTCTGGGTCTACTGTGGAGCATTTATGAAATTGCTTATTCCAGTTACTAATAAGCATGCACCCATTAACAGAATAACAGTAAATCTGTTAAATCCCCGTGGATTTATGATTAATTGAAACATTTTATGGTTGAGAGGAATGAGGTAAAAGGAATGGCAAATAAGTCTGACTGCACAACCGATTTGGCAAATGTATTGCAAATAGAGAAATTAAGCTGAATAAAAAAAGAAGAAGAAACTACTCCATGAAACAAAGATAATTACATGAAGAGGCTTTGGAACACCTTCAATGACATTTTGGGCAAAAAGGCAAACTCTGCTCCCTCATTCATTGAATAAGATGGCTCATTCATCACAAAACCCACTAATATCGTCAATTATTTTAATGATTTTTTTCATTGGCAAGATTAGCAAATCTAGGCATGACATGCCAGCAGCAAATTCTGAGACTACGGATCCAAGTATATCTGACCAAATTATGAAAGCCAAGCATTGTAATTTTGTCATTTTGAATTCCGTAAAGTGAGTGTGGAAAAAAAGATTGTTGTCTATCAACAATGACAAGCCACTAGGGTCTGACATCTTGGTTGGAAAATTACTGAGGATAATAGCGAATGATTTTGACACTCCTATTTGCCATAACTTTAATCTAAGCCTACTAGAGAGCATGTGACCTCAGGCCTGGAGGGAAGCAAAAGTCATTCCGCTACCCAGAATAGTAAAGCCCCCTTTACTGGCTCAAATAGCCGATCAATCAGTCTGTTACCAACCCTTAGTAAACTTTTTTTTGTTTGACCAGATATATTGCTATTTTACTGTAAACAAAATAACAACGAACTTTCAGCATGCTTATAGGGAAGGACATTCAACAAGCACATCATGCACACAAATGACTGATGATTGGCTGAGAGAAATTGATGATAAAAAGATTACGGGGGCTGTTTTGTTAGACTTCATTGCAGCTTTTGACATTATCGATCGTAGTCTGCTGCTTGAAAAACATATGTGTTATGGCTTTACACCCCCTGCTACATTGTGGATAAAGAGTTACCTGTCTAACAGAACACAGAGGGTGTTCTTTAATGGAAGCCTCTCCAACATAATCCATGTAGAATCAGGAATTCCCCAAGGCAGCGGTCTAGGCCCCTTACTATGTTAAATCTTTACTAATGACATGTCACTGTCTATGTATGCGGATGACTCAAAACTATGCATGTCCGCTACTACAGTGACTGAAAAAACTGCAACACTAAACAAATAGCTGCATATTGTTTCAGAGTGGTTGGCAAGGAATAAGTTAGTCCTAAATATTTCTAAAACAAAAAGCATTGTATTTGGGACAAATCATTCACTAAACCCTAAACCTCAACTAAATATTGTAATAAATAAATGTGTAAATTGAACAAGTTAAGGTGACTAAACTGCTTGGAGTAACCCTCGATTGTAAACTATCATGGTGAAAACATATTGATACAACGGTGGCTAAGATGGGGAGAAGTCTGTCTATAATAAAGCACTGCTCTACCTTCCTAACAGCACTATCAACAAGGCAGGTCCTACAGGCCCTAGTGTTGTCACACCTGGTCTACTGTTGAGTCTTGATGCCACAAAAAAGGTGCCACAAAAAGGAGGTCAGGTGCCACAAAAAGGAAAAATGACTACTGACTCAGAACCGGGCAGCACGGCTGGCCTTTGGATGTACACAGAGAGCTAATATTAATGATATGCTTGTCCATCTCTCCTGGATCTGCCTTGGAAGCAGCTAATGGGGATCCATAATAAAAATCAAATACAAAATACTCTCTGTAAAGAAAAGTTATGAGAACTTAGTAGCTTATCTTTAGCTCCTGCTGAGGTAGGCTCTGTTTAACGTTAGCATCTTACTTCATCCTTCTAACTGACTAAGTAATACTAGCCAGAGGCCCTCAACATTACTGCAAAAGAAGTCTCTGCCGACAGCTAACCACCTGACTGATTGACATATCTATAAGCCACTATTTACCAGTTGTGCACTCATACTTAGAGAGTCGTGTTTTGTTTGTTTGGGGGATGTGTGTAGACATCACAAGAGTCACGGGACGGTTTTAAAATGTGCCTTTTGTCCGGCATCTCGCAAACACACTGTCAGCTGCATTGCTGACTCTAGTTGCCTACTTGAGCTGACTTCAAGGGGTAGTTCGTTTCACGTCTCAGGCCCTCCTTGTGAGGGCAGAGTTGGCCATTTCAGAGCATGGTGAATGTGCTTCTAAAAAGGCAAATCTGGAGGATGCAGGCAAACATAAGGAACAAACCTGTGTTCATGATTCCACTCGTTCCCAAAGAGGCAGGTATAAATATAACTTAGTCAGATAGAGTTTAAGCATTCTGAGCTTTGATCAACGCTGGGAGCAATATTTAGATGTTGACCCGTAACAGATTGTATTTATTGTGTACAAAATATATATTTGTACAACATTTGTATTTATTTTTATTCGAAAAAATTACAGAGGTCCTGACCTCGGTGTTGTCATATGTAGTTACGGCCATGGTGGGGATGTATCTCTGGCGACAAGACATATATCTATTTCTTAGTACAGCTCGTTTTCCCAAGTGGACTTGAAATGCACGTTGAATATTTCCAAAAACAGACCTCTCTCAACCAGTGATGTGCCTGGTTTTACATTGTAGATAAATCATTCTAAAGAGGTCTTTCCTCTCCCAGTTATACAGATGTAGGAACTTAATTTGATCTCTCTTTTATTGCTGAGAATTGTCCTGCACAGCAGGAAATGCAAACTAGTAGTGGGTTTAAAAAGGCTTCTAAAGTTTGAAATTTCCACTTTAAAATGACAAAAGTAATTCACATTTTCTTTTGCTGCATTACTTCGCTGCTGTAGAAAACAGGCTCAAATTAAGATCCTACATCTGTAGGTGGTACACTCAGACCACACATTAATTCTTCTGTTGATTCAAAAGCTTACACACCATCTATACATGCCTGAGCTCATCCATCATGTCATTGTGAATGTGTCCCATTACCCTATGTAATGACATCCAATTATTTACTGCTTTTGCCTCCCTGATTCCTTACAAATCTGGTGGCTTCTGTGAACCACCATTAGTGTTTTATTAAATATAAACTTTTTAAAAGTCACTGCCAACCAACCCCTCCCAGATTAAATATTGACAGGTAACATAATGCTTTAGCAGAATGTTAAAAGTATTGATGTGTCTATCAGAGTTGTATCAAATCCCAGTATAGAAGACATAGGAGAATAGATACAGGCCTTGACCTGAAGAGAGCCATTCACGTCCCTTTCCCCCAAATGGCAGGAAGTGGGATGCAGTGACACCGAAGTCACACAAAATACATATGTCTCTGACATGCTGGCACATTTCTCTGACAATGTATTGCTAAACCTGCCTCTACGCTTCCAAGGCGTGCATTGTTTCAAGTGGACCCTGCCACAGCCTAACCTATAGCAAAGCCCTTCTACCAGCACGGCCCTAGTCCCAGATACAGCCACAGCCAGCCTCAGCCCTGCCCTTCTCCCAGCCACAGCCCCAGCCAGCCTCAGTCCTAGTCCCAGCCACAGCCCCCAGCCCAGTCATAGTCCCAGCCCTAGTCCCAGTTAGCCCCAACCCTAGTCCTAGCTAGAGCCCCAGCCCTAATCCCGGCCCCAGTCAGTCTCAGCCCAGTCCTAGTCCCAGCCACAACCCCAGTCAATCCTAGTCCCAGCCACAGCCCCAGTCATATTAGCCCTAGTCCCAGCCACAGCCCCAGTCAGCCCCAGCCCCGCCACAGCCACAGCCCCATTCAGCCACAGCCCCAGTCAGCCACAGCCACAGCCCCAGTCAGTCCCAGCCCAGTCCTAGTCCCAGCCACAACCCCAGTCAGTCCTAGTCCCAGCCACAGCCCCAGTCAAATTAGCCCTAGTCCCAGCCACAGCCCCAGTCAGCCACAGCCACAGCCCCAGTCAGCCACAGCCACAGCCCCAGTCAGCCCCAGCCCAGCCACAGCCACAGCCCCAGTCAGCCCCAGCCCAGCCACAGCCCCAGTCAGCCCCAGCCCAGCCACAGCCACAGCCCCAGACAGCCACAGCCCCAGTCAGCCCCAGCCCAGCCACAGCCCCAGTCAGCCCCAGCCACAGCCACAGCCCCAGTCAGCCACAGCCACAGCCCCGGTCAGCCACAGCCACAGCCCCAGTCAGCCACAGCCACAGCCCCAGTCAGCCACAGCCACAGCCCCAGTCAGCCCCAGCCACAGCCCCAGTCAGCCACAGCCACAGCCCCAGTCAGCCACTGCCACAGCCCCAGTCAGCCCCAGCCCAGCCACAGCCCCAGTCAGCCCCAGCCACAGCCCCGGTCAGCCCCAGTCCTTGTCCTCATCCCAGCCAGCCATGTATGTGTCTCATAGTGGTAATTTAATTATGGCCACATCTGCAACCTTCTCCAGTCAAGGAAGCATTGTTGCTAATGTGACTCAATGTGATTACAGTGAATTAGAGAGAAGAGGATCTTTCTCTGGACAAAACCTACTGACTGAGACCTAGCAGCCAGGAAATGAGGGGAATGTCCATTTAACTTCACTTTAGTTTATGTATTGTAGTCATGAAGTCTCTGAATAACGTAGACGCAAAATGTGATGATTGCCATAAATGGCCATTCAGTCTATGTACGCTGTCATGTATTGTAAGGTGACAAGATCAATTGAGCAGAAGTCTATAAATATCAATGATGTTGTCAGTAATGGTTGACTTAAACATGTTCATATGGAAAGAATAGGACTGAGCCAACAGAACATAAACCATGTTGTGGCCACAGGAGTTTCATGGAAGCTACTGTGATATAAAACCATTTGTTTAGGACTGTATCCATGCAGCCTTATTCAAGGACCAGAGCCAATGTTTGCAGGAATAGCTGCTCACGGGAAAGGTTCAAAGTTCAATTGCTGTAAATGTGAGCGCGACGGCCCACCACCCCATTACCCAGACTGTCGTCTTTTTTTCTGCCCACACACGGCCAGCGAGACCCCGGCCCAGCTCCAATCCCAGTGGTCACAAGAGCGAGACTCTTGCTCGCCTCATCACTGACATCAGTGCCTCGCATTACAAAAGGCATGGAAGCCGCCACAAATGCCTGGCAAACACGATTTGCACAACACGAGCAGTGGATGCACAGAACATTTAGCATTCATCTGCTGCCATCCCACGAAAGGTTACAAAACACTGAATAACCCCTCCTGCTCATCTGTTTATTATTTCAGTTCATGGAGCCTGGGGCCAAGTTTATTTTTCCTCTGCTTTTTCTATGAGCTGTCTGTCTTCAACAACATGAGCAACATCTTTAAATACACATACACACCTGAAGTAACATTTTATATTGCAAGTGCAGGGGAGAAGCAAAAAACGTGAAGTGGTATTAAAAGGGAAGTGAACTGTTAAACATGTATCGATCAATGCGACGTCTCTGTCACATTTTGTCAAGGCTAAGTGTTAATCTTGTTGATCATCTGAGTATAGAAAGTAACCTTTATTTAACTAGGCAAGTCAGTTAAGAACAAATTCTTATTTACAATGACGGCCTTCTAGGAAACAGTGGCTTAACTGCCTTGTTCAGGGGCAAAATGACAGATTTATACCTTGTCCGCTCGGGGATTCAATCCAGAAACCTTTCGTTTACTGGCCCAATGCTCTAACTACTAGTGTACCTGCCACCCCAAAATGAGTTATGTTAATACTGCACAGGATGGATATGTGGATGAGGAGGATACTGTATACTGGAAATGAGTTATGTTAATACTGCACAGGGTGGATATGTGGATGAGGAGGATACTGTATACTGGAAATGAGTTATGTTAATACTGCACAGGGTGGATATGTGGATGAGGAGGATACTGTATACTGGAAATGAGTTATGTTAATACTGCACAGGGTGGATATGTAGATGAGGAGGATACTGTATACTGGAAATGAGTTATGTTAATACTGCACAGGGTGGATATGTGGATGAAGAGGATACTGTATACTGGAAATGAGTTATGTTAATACTGCACAGGATGGATATGTGGATGAGGAGGATACTGTATACTGGAAATGAGTTATGTTAATACTGCACAGGGTGGATATGTGGATGAGGAGGATACTGTATACTGGAAATGAGTTATGTTAATACTGCACAGGGTGATGCATATGTAGATGAGGAGGATACTGTATACTGGAAATGAGTTATGTTAATACTGCACAGGGTGATGCATATGTAGATGAGGAGGATACTGTATACTGAAATTAGTTCTATTAATACTGTACATGGTGATGCATATGTAGATGAGGAGGATACTGTATACTGGAAATGGGTTATGTTAATACTGCACAGGGTGATGCATATGTAGATGAGGAGGATACTGTATACTGGAAATGAGTTATGTTAATACTGCACAGGGTGATGCATATGTAGATGAGGAGGATACTGTATACTGGAAATTAGTTCTATTAATACTGTACATGGTGATGCATATGTAGATGAGGAGGATACTGTATACTGGAAATGGGTTATGTTAATACTGCACAGGGTGATGCATATGTAGATGAGGAGGATACTGTATACTGGAAATGAGTTATGTTAATACTGCACAGGGTGATGGATATGTGGATGAGGAGGATACTGTATATCTGCTTATGTGTTATCTGTTGGTCTTTTCATTTTCATTCCATGTAGTTGTCCATTTCTAATTGCCGCTCAGATACACATGCAGGATTTAAATTTGAACCAGTTTGCTGCAGCTGGAAAATAATCCTGCAGTAACAATAATTGTCCATTTGTATGTCAATTTTAGTTAATGGACATATTTGTAGGGGTTGATACATTTTTCCTTAGGGCAAATCAAGTCTGAAATGTTTTAGTAGTAATTACAAACCTTATTAACCTATAAACGCAAATACACTACAATTTTGCATTTCCTGCTTTGCAGAAAATTCTCAGCAACAAAAAGTGATTCAATTAAGATCCTACATCTGTATGAATGAAGTCATATTGAATTGAAACATTGAACTGAGTTCTGTTCTTATTCACCTGAACTATGGTTAGGAACACATTATAATGTAAATGGTTTGCTCTGCTGTCCGCTATTCAGTTATATACAGCAGACTGTCGTCCTATTAACACAGGCCTGCACACCACATGTAGTCACACAGTACAGCCCCTCTCATCGATATCCACATGGAGACCCTCTATCATTCATTTGCTCAAACATTCATATGTCCCTGACATTAATTCACTCATGTTTGGCAGGGGGTCCAAACAAGTTCTGCCTGCCTTTGTTCCAATTCATAATATTGCCTTTCATGCTGGTTTGATTGCCACTTCTGAGCAGCTAGGGCAGGATCACATTTTTCTATGAAAATGTCTCTCAGTACCTGTAGTTTTCAATTATGCTAAGGATCTCTGTGCTATTCTAATCTGTAATTGGAACACATTGGGTGGTGCATGTTGGAACTTATACCAGCTCCCTGTGGTGCTCAAATTCAAAGCCAGCGAAGGCTAACAAGCATCTAGACAGATTGTTTTTTATATGTTAAGATTTATACCAAATTGAAACTTTTTTTGTTTTGTTTGCCATTTACCTTCGGTTAATAATAGTTCAAAACTCAGACAATGGGTTTACAATTTCATTTAAGACATGACAGAGTCATCATATTTTCAAAGTCATATTTAGTTGTTCTATTCCCAAAGCACCTCATCTAGATTGTCCTTTGTCGCCTGACTGGCTGTTTTTCCCACAATTTAATTAAAAAAAAACTTTTGTCTTAATGAGAGCACATTCTGTGGATCCACCACTGCCTCTATGAGATCCTCGCTGTAATGCCATTCAGATCTTTACTCAGTCATTTGACCACCCATCCATTCAATGATTAATTCATCCAGTACGGTGAACCCACTTATGAAGAGGAGGTAAACCCATGCCTGCACCAGTATATGTTGCTTTTATCCCTATTTTATGAGACTGCGAGCCAATGTGAAATCCGGAAAGCCAATTTGAAATATTAAAGTCTTTCTTTAGAAATTACTCTGAAGTAATCCCCTCACAGATCCATTCATGGAAAGAGTGGTCTTAAAAATAAATGTTGTAAATGTGATATTTTACAAAGCAGGGACACCATAGATATGATGGTAATATAGATGATGTTAACACAGAGGGTTTGTATTGCTCAAAGTGTATTTTTATAGAAGCACTCGCTACTCAAGGCTATATTAAGTAGCAGTCATGGTCTGGAGAGTTCAACCACATTCTGTGCTTAACGTGGATAATCTTATTCCATAGAAGTTTGTACTGTAAAGACTAACTAGAAAGTTTGTAATCATCTCAAAATAAGGTTTAGTTGGGTGCCGTTGTGTACACTTTACCTCTGGACTGAGGGTGTCATGACAGTACACTTTACCTCTGGACTGAGGGTGTCATGACAGTACACTTTACCTCTGGACTGAGGGTGTCATGGCAGTACACTTTACCTCTGGACTGAGGGTGTCATGACAGTACACTTTACCTCTGGACTGAGGGTGTCATCGCAGTAAACATTACCTCTGGACTGAGGTTGTCATGGCAGTACACTTTACCTCTGGACCCAGGGTGTCATGGCAGTACACTTTACCTCTGGACCGAGGGTGTCATGGCAGTACACTTTACCTCTGGACTGAGGGTGTCATGACAGTACACTTTACCTCTGGACTGAGGTTGTCATGGCAGTACACTTTACCTCTGGACTGAGGGTGTCATGACAGTACACTTTACCTCTGGACTGAGGTTGTCATGGCAGTACACTTTACCTCTGGACTGAGGGTGTCATGGCAGTACACATTACCTCTGGACTGAGGTTGTCATGGCAGTACACTTTACCTCTGGACTGAGGTTGTCATGGCAGTACACTTTACCTCTGGACCCAGGGTGTCATGGCAGTACACTTTACCTCTGGACCCAGGGTGTCATGGCAGTACACTTTACCTCTGGACCCAGGGTGTCATGGCAGTACACTTTACCTCTGGACCCAGGGTGTCATGGCAGTACACTTTACCTCTGGACCCAGGGTGTCATGGCAGTACACTTTACCTCTGGACCCAGGGTGTCATGGCAGTACACTTTACCTCTGGACCCAGGGTGTCATGGCAGTACACTTTACCTCTGGACCCAGGGTGTCATGGCAGTACACTTTACCTCTGGACCCAGGGTGTCATGGCAGTACACTTTACCTCTGGACCCAGGGTGTCATGGCAGTACACTTTACCTCTGGACCCAGGGTGTCATGGCAGTACACTTTACCTCTGGACTGAGGGTGTCATGGCAGTACACTTTACCTCTGGACTGAGGGTGTCATGGCAGTACACTTTACCTCTGGACTGAGGGTGTCATGACAGTACACTTTACCTCTGGACTGAGGGTGTCATGACAGTACACTTTACCTCTGGACTGAGGGTGTCATGGCAGACTCAGATACAGATACTTCTATGGTGCTTTGGACTTTGGCTTGATTACAGGAACATGAGCTTCCCAGCTCTAAGGTTTCAGTCATATCTGCGGTTTGTGTTACTTTTGTTCTGGTATTTTGCTTGTATGGGCAGTTTTCCATGATTGTGTCCTTCAGTTTTGGAGAAACAAAGAGCTGTCCTGACGCTGTTTATCCATCTGCGCTTCCTCCTTTTGAATAATTGCATTTCTTGTTTTTTAATGTCAAACAAAATCTCCAACCTGTTTAGTCAACAAATCTGCCACTCTCTCCCAAGAAATGACATGTTTTGAAGAGATTTAGCCATCACTTCTTGTTTCACAGAGCAGTACGTGATCTGCTAATTTCTTCTGTCTATTGAAAGTGAAGATAGAGACACAGAAGCCCACATTGTGGTGGGTGTTAATGTGCTTGTAATTAGCTGACAAACAAATGGTTCCAAACTTTCCTTCGGTGCCTGTCTGGCCTTTTGAAATGCAAGCCAGCTTTGAATGTTTTGTCTTCATTTTTCTTGCTCTATTCTCGCAATCATGAAGCTGTCATAGAAAATTATGCACAAATAAAAGAAGGTCAAAAGTTCTCAAAGTGAACCTTGTTATAATTATGTCCTCAACTAGGATTTTCAAACTGACGTACTAAGTCAGGGGTGTTGTTACAGTGATAGTCACGTGGAGTGTTCACAAGTAGGAAATGTGTGCAGTGAATAACCCTATCCTGTCTCATTCTACGCATCTCTACATAATACAAATCAGATGTTAGCCAGCCCAAGCTAATCTACAAGTATTATATGTCAAATAATCACTTAAGATTAACAGCAGTCAAATCTTGTTCTAGCAAAAGGTTTATTGTAAGATGCAGGGAAGTTGTTTGTTTGTCATCTCAATCTTACCCAGAGAACTTGAAAAAACAACAACAGATTTCCGCGTCACTTCACGTAACAGTGTATTGATATACACGATTGTTGAATACAGAAACTAAATATACAGTTGAAGTCGGAAGTTTACATACACTTAGGTTGGAGTCATTAAAACTCGTTTTTCAACCACTCCACAAATTTCTTGTCAACAAACTATAGTTTTGGCAAGTCGGTTAGGACATCTACTTTGTGCATAACACAATACATTTTTCCAACAATTGTTTTACAGACAGCCTATTTCACTTATAATTCACTGTATCACAATTCCAGTTGGTCAGAAGTTTACATACACTAAGTCAACTGAGCCTTTAAACAGCTTGGAAAATTCCAGAAAATTATGTCATGGCTTTTCTGATAGGCTAATTGACATCATTTGAGTCAATTGGAGGTGTACCTGTGGATGTATTTCAAGTCCTACCTTCAAACTCAGTGCCTGAGTTACGGCAAATGCACATGGGGACAAAGATCATACTTTTTGGGGAAATGTCCTCTGGTCTGATGAAAGAAAAATATATATGTTTGGCCATAATGACCAACATTATGTTTGGGGGTAAAAGGGGGATGCTTGCAAGCCGAAGAACACCATCCCAACCGTGAAGCACGGGGGTGGCAGCATCAGGTTGTGGGGTTGATTTTCTGCAGGAGGGACTGGTGCACTTCACAAAATAGATGGTTTCATGAGGATGGGAAATGATGTGGATATATTAAAGCAACATCACAAGACCTCAGTCAGGAAGTTAAAGCTTGGTCGCAAATGGGTTTCCAAATGGACAATGACCCCAAGCATACTTTCAAAGTTGTGGCAAAATGGCTTAAGGACAACAAAGTCAAGGTATTGGAGTGGCCATCACAAAGCCCTGACCTCAATCCTATAGAAAATATGTGGGCAGAACTGAAAAAGCGTGTGCGAGCAAGGAGGCCTACAAACCAGACTCAGTTACACCAGCTCTGTCAGGAGGAATGGGCCAAAATTCACCCAATTTATTGTTGGAAGCTTGTGGAAGGCTACCCGAAACGTTTGACCCAAGTTAAAAAATGTATAGGCAATGCTAACAAATACTAATTGAGTGCATGTAAACTTCTGACCCACTGGGAATGTGAAGGAAATAAATAAAAGCTGAAATAAATAGTTATCTCTACTATTAATCTTACATTTCACATTCTTGAACTAAAGTGGTGATCCTAACTGACCTAAGACACAGACTTTTGAGCAGGATTAAATGACAGGGATTGTGAAAAACAGAGTTCAAATGTTTTTGGCTAAGGTGTATGTAAACTTCCGACTTCAACTGTACATGTTTGGTCTGATGTTTTCACTATAACTGGACATTAGAAAAGATACTTCATAAAGACCAGTCAGCAACTAATAAACTGTCACGGATCCCTCGAACTTCCATTGCGCACACCTGTCCCCTATTCCCGCTGATTAGTACTTGTATAAGTGTTCCCTTTGTTTTCCATTGGGCTGTAGATGATTGTTTCCATGTCCGTTGGTACGTGTGAGTACCTGTGCTGTGTGTTTTGGGCTTTTGTGCCTTCGTGGATTGCGCAGATGATTACGGGTCTTGTCCCGTTTGTTAATCATTGTGTGTGGTATTTATTCAAGGTACTCCTCGCTCTTTTGTTTTAGGTTTCTACCTTGTGTGTTTTGTTACGTGTTTGTTTGGTCTTAGTCCCCGTGCCCTTACATGGCACGCCGTAATTTGGGGTGTAATAAAAAAAACTTACGCATTCCTGTGCTTGTCTCCCGAATCATTGTTACCAGCGTGACATAAACACATTGATCAAAATAGAATATGATGAAACGGAGTGAGCATGCCAAACAGAAGAACATGAGAGTGGAGAAATTAGAGACAGAGGTGAGTATTTTTTTCAGTCACCTCTGCGGAGCACGAAAATGATCACACTGCAAATGAGTCAGTGTGGTCCAACGCTTGGAGCTGTGTCGTTTATGGATTCGTTCCTTTATTTTTTAACAGTCATTAGAGCCAGCTCCGGGGCGGCGAAAGGCACGTTTATTTCCTCATATGGTGTAATGTGTCACCCTTTCCCCCCTCTTTTTTTCAATTTCTCTCAAATGTAGATTTCCACATCAAGGGAGCCATCACACTGATGGAATCAAAGAGCTGCCGGGGTCTTTGAACTGTCCTGATGAAGAGATGAAAAGGATGAGGTAGCTCTGGCTTCTGCCGTTCATAAAATCTCCTGTCTTTCCAAGTTTGCCTGGATGAAAGCCCTGTCTGTCTGTCTGTCTGTCTGTCTGTCTGTCTGTCTGTCTGTCTGTCTGTCTGTCTGTCTGTCTGTCTGTCTGTCTGTCTGTCTGTCTGTCTGTCTGTCTGTCTGTCTGTCTGTCTGTCTGTCTGTCTGTCTGTCTGTCTGTCTGTCTGTCTGTCTGTCTGTCTGTCTGTCTGTCTGTCTGTCTGTCTGTCTGTCTGTCTGTCTGTCTGTCTGTCTGTCTGTCTCTGTCTGTCTGTCTGTCTGTCTGTCTGTCTGTCTGTCTGTCTGTCTGTCTGTCTGTCTGTCTGTCTGTCTGTCTGTCTGTCTGTCTGTCTGTCTGTCTGCGTCTGTCTGTCTGTCTGTCTGTCTGTCTGTCTGTCTGTCTGTCTGTCTGTCTGTCTGTCTCTGTCTATCTATCTGTCTGTCTGTCTGTCTGTCTGTCTGTCTGTCTGTCTGTCTGTCTGTCTGTCTGTCTGTCTGTCTGTCTGTCTGTCTGTCTGTCTGTCTGTCTGTCTGTCTGTCTGTCTGTCTGTCTGTCTGTCTGTCATGTCTGTCTGTCTGTCTGTCTGTCTGTCTGTCTGTCTGTCTGTCTGTCTGTCTGTCTGTCTGTCTGTCTGTCTCTGTCTGTCTGTCTGTCTGTCTGTCTGTCTGTCTGTCTGTCTGTCTGTCTGTCTGTCTGTCTGTCTCTGTCTGTCTGTCTCTGTCTGTCTGTCTGTCTGTCTGTCTGTCTGTCTGTCTGTCTGTCTGTCTGTCTGTCTGTCTGTCTGTCTGTCTGTCTGTCTGTCTGTCTGTCTGTCTGTCTGTCTGTCTGTCTGTCTGTCTGTCTGTCTGTCTGTCTGTCTGTCTGTCTGTCTGTCTGTCTGTCTGTCTGTCTGTCTGTCTGTCTGTCTGTCTGTCTGTCTGTCTGTCTGTCTGTCTGTCTGTCTGTCTGTCTGTCTGTCTGTCTGTCTGTCTGTCTGTCTGTCTGTCTGTCTGTCTGTCTGTCTGTCTGTCTGTCTGTCTGTCTGTCTGTCTCTGTCTGTCTGTCTGTCTGTCTGTCTGTCTGTCTGTCTGTCTGTCTGTCTGTCTGTCTGTCTGTCTGTCTGTCTGTCTGTCTGTCTGTCTGTCTGTCTGTCTGTCTGTCTGTCTGTCTGTCTGTCTGTCTGTCTGTCTGTCTGTCTGTCTGTCTGTCTGTCTGTCTGTCTGTCTGTCTGTCTGTCTGTCTGTCTGTCTGTCTGTCTGTCTGTCTGTCTGTCTGTCTGTCTGTCTGTCTGTCTGTCTGTCTGTCTGTCTGTCTGTCTGTCTGTCTGTCTGTCTGTCTGTCTGTCTGTCTGTCTGTCTGTCTGTCTGTCTGTCTGTCTGTCTGTCTGTCTGTCTGTCTGTCTGTCTGTCTGTCTGTCTGTCTGTCTGTCTGTCTGTCTGTCTGTCTGTCTGTCTGTCTGTCTGTCTGTCTGTCTGTCTGTCTGTCTGTCTGTCTGTCTGTCTGTCTGTCTGTCTGTCTGTCTGTCTGTCTGTCTGTCTGTCTGTCTGTCTGTCTGTCTGTCTGTCTGTCTGTCTGTCTGTCTGTCTGTCTGTCTGTCTGTCTGTCTGTCTGTCTGTCTGTCTGTCTGTCTGTCTGTCTGTCTGTCTGTCTGTCTGTCTGTCTGTCTGTCTGTCTGTCTGTCTGTCTGTCTGTCTGTCTGTCTGTCTGTCTGTCTGTCTGTCTGTCTGTCTGTCTGTCTGTCTGTCTGTCTGTCTGTCTGTCTGTCTGCACAATGTTTGACCAGGCCCGTATCTCTCTCTACTTTCTCTCTGTTTCCCTCTTGCTCCTTTACCCATACGGCCAAGGCCTCTCTCCTATTTCTTCTTTCTCTTGGGCCCTCAATTGCACCGAAGTTGGTCCAAGATGTCCTTCCACATGGGTGCTATGTTTGAAAATCACCATGGCCATTTCTCTGGTGATGGGAAAGCATTATAGTACAGTCAGTAAATGACATGGTCTACAAAGTAGTCAATATGAAGCACCTCTCCAGTGAGCTGAATGATTTATATTGATTTGAAGCAAAACTGATGAATCTATTAGAGTTGATGTAGAGCAATATATGATATTACATCTATAAGCTACACAGCATATTTAGATATGCAGAAATGTGTATGTCCAGGTACACTAAACATGGTTGTCAGCATACATGTAGTAAAAGGCTTGTATTAATACCTTATTTGTGCATTACCATTGAATTTGTCAGGGGTTTTGTCAGTCTCCTCTCCCACAGTCTCTCTGCTTTCCTCACAAATTGTTCATAAATTGCCTGATGGTGTTGAACAAAACCAGATTAGAAACAGGAATCGAGCGGAGGCTAACACTAAGCGATAGGTCTCAGCTGAGCTGGGGCCGGGTCAAGACCGTCTGTAGGCGGTACCTTAAGAGTGCGTGTGTGTGTGAGGCGACTCAAGGCCTGCAGTTCGGAGAGAAAAGGGTGAGTGTGTATGTGTGGGTGGGACCTCTGTGGGCGAGCAATTGGCTGCCGGCAGGTGTGAGCTCTGAGTGGCATCTCTCTAACGAGAGCCCGGGAGGTTGAGATGTACAGTACATGGCTTGTTCAGTTTGCCTGGCTGAGAACACTGAGCCGTTTGGAGAAAACTCCTGCTGTTCTGGCACTACAAGGCTCATCTTCTAATAAACATGCATTGAACCAGGGTCCTCACAAGGAAATGGTGTGCTAACTGTTGTTTGCGCTATCCCCACTCTCTGCTGATGGCCTTTTAGACCACTACATTTGTTTTTCATGTTGATGTGGTTAGGAATCTCTCTAGGGCTGCGTGGCTGGGTCTTCGTGGGTAGTGGTTTATATAATACAAAATACACAGTATCTATTATTTTATTCTCAGTTGGATGATATAATTGTTGCAGAATATCAGACCATAAAGGTAATGTTTGATGAGGAGACGACAGTATCTTCATATTTTGCTCAAATGTGTTGTCCTAATGCAGATCTTGGCCCTTCTTTGGACACTGTGATAACAAACCTCCAAACGAGCTTCAATGCCATACAAAACTCCTTCCGTGGCCTCCAATTGCTAGTAAAACTAAATGCATGCTCATCAACCGATTGTTGCCCAACTAGCATCACTACTCTGGACGGTTCTGACTTAGAATATGTGGACAACTACAAATACCTAGGTGCCTGGTTAGACTGTAAATTCTCCTTCCAGACTCACATGAAGTATCTCCAATCCAAAATTAAATCTCGAATCGGCTTCCTATTTCACAACAAAGCCTCCACTCATGCTGCCAAACATACCCTCGTAAAACTTACTATCCTACTAATCTTTGAATTGCAAAAATCACTGAAGCTGGAGTCTTATATCTCCCTCTCTAACTTTAAGCATCAGCTGTCAGAACAGCTTACCGATCACTGTCCCTGTACACAGCCAATCTCTAAATAGTACACCCAACTACCTCATCCCCGTATTGTTATTTATCCTCTTGCTCTTTTGCACCCCAGTATCTCTACTTGCACATCATCTCCACCTCTATCACTCCCCAGTGTTAATGCTAAATTGTAATTATTTTCCCTCTATGGCCTATTTATTGCCTTACCTCCCTACTCTTCTACATTTGCACACACTGTACATAGATTTTTATTTTGTGTTATTGACTGTACGTTTGTTTGTAACTCTGCGCTATATTTGTCGCACTGCTTTGCTATATCTTGGTCAGGTCACAGTTGTAAATGAGAAATTGCTCTCAGCTGGCCTACCTGGTTAAAGAAATCTTCTGTCAGATCTGGGGACTCGTGCTGGGTGTACTGTTTTGAGGATCTGTCAGATGTGCACATCAATTTGTAAGGCTGTCATTGGCTCATGCAGTCATGACACGTACAGCCTCAATTGTAGGATAGCTATCTGTCAATCACTCTGTTACGACCATATTGTTGGCTGTTCGGCCCTGAACTAGCTGGTGCTGAGCAAAAAATGGAACCTAGAGACACCGGTGGATGTTTTGTGGGAAGTACACCTTCACTCTCTGCTGCAAATCAAATATGGCAAAGCAGCTTTGTTTTGCAGCATATGACTACTCCAAATAAATGACAGCCTGGAAGACTTGTCAGGAAGCCTCTGCCTACTAAAGTGAGTTCACCCTCCAAGCGCACACTCCTTTCCGCTCAAGACATGTGAAGGAGACGACAAAGAGGATGATGAGGAGGAGAGGGGAGCGTCAGCAGTTCGTTCTCCTTAGGGAAAATGCAACTCATCTGAGCTTTAGCCCCTTTTCTCTCTTGCTCTCTGTTGCCCTCAACCCACTTCTCAAGTAATTCACTCATATCAAGTCTCAGCATAAACTGGTGTCTATCATTTAGAAGGATTTGTGATTCCATTTTAGGGAGAAGTGACACAGTGACTGTGATACCTATGGCCAATTCAATCCATTTTAGATTTTCAAAGAATATACTTTAGAGCAGTGGTCACCAAACTACGGCCCGCGGGCCGGATACGGCCCGTCAGCACATTTGGCCCGGCCCTCTGAACAATACCAGAGACGCTATCGAATTTTTTTCCTATTTGGCCTCCAGAAAAAAAATCCTAGGCCCGGCCCTGTCAAAGAGAGAACGGAATAATGGCGAAAAGGTTAGGTAAGAGAAAAATTTATTCAGAATGCAGGGTATTTAACCTGCAGTGGACAAACAATTTTTTTTTGTTCAATGCAAAGAAAAGGCTGTTTGTCTCATCTGTCAAGAGACGGTGGCGGTATTCAAAGAATACAATCTTCGCCGACACTATGAATCCCGTCACAAAGACAAGTACGATAGCTTGCAAGGCCAAATACGAGCAGACAAACTCTCAAAGCTAAAAAGTGGACTACTATCTCAGCAGAATACATTTGTACGCCAAGCTCAGCTGAACCAGGCATCTGTTCGGGCCAGCTTTCGGGTTGCTAAACTGATAGCAAGAAGCGGTAAGCCTTTCACTGACGGAGAGTTTGTTAAGAAATGTATGGATGCTGTCGCGGAGGAGGTGTGTCCCGAGAAGAAAGATGCATTTAATGCCGTAAGTCTGTCGGCGAGTACAATCACCAGACGCGTTGAAGAAATCGGGAGTAATGTATATGCCCAGCTGCAGCAGAAGACGAAAGAATTTGACTTTTTTTCATTAGCACTGGATGAGAGCACGGACGTGCAAGACACAGCGCAACTGCTCATTTTTATTCGTGGAGTTAGCGCAAACTTTGAGATATGCGAGGAGCTGGCAGCCCTCCAAAGTCTCAAAGGGACTACAACGGGAGAGGATATTTTTGACAAAGTGTGCCAAACCATGGAGAAGTTGGACCTGGACTGGTCAAAGCTAGCTAGCATCACGACTGACGGGGCTCCTAGCATGGTGGGCGAAACTCGCGGTCTAATAGGACGCATGAGTTGGAAAAAAGGGGTCTCACCCGAACCGGGAGTTGGAAAAAAGGGGTCTCACCGCCCCGCTACGAGTCCACTGCCTAATTCACCAGCAAGCACTGTGCTGCAAAGTGTTGAAGTGGGATTCTGTAATGAAGGTTGTGGTGTCGTGCATAAACTTCATCAGAGCAAAGGGACTTAAACACAGGCAGTTCCAAGAATTCCTGTCTGAACTGGAGTCTACGCACGGAGATGTGCTGTACTACACAGAGGTCCGATGGCTGAGCCGGGGCAGAGTTTTGAGGCGTTTTTACGAGCTGCTACCCGAAATGAACGCATTTCTTCATTTAAAAGACAAAACGGTCCCAGAGCTGATCGACCCAGAATGGAAATGGCACCTCGCATTTTTAACAGACGTGACAGAAAACTCATTTGCGACATGTATTCACACATAAAAGCATTTGAGGTGAAATTAGCGCTGCTTTTGGAACAAGTGAAAAAGCGCAACTTCGTCCATCTTCCTGCTACCCAAAACCTGTCGACAGAGAACCCAGCGGTCCCGTTCAGAGCTGAAAAGTGCGTGGAAGCACTGGAAATGCTGAAGGCGGAGTTCGGTGTGCGATTCAGTGAACTACATGTTCATGCAAAAGAAATCCGTCTTTTTCAGAACCCCTTTGTTGCCGACATTGATGAAGCCCAGCCTTCATATCAGTTTGAGTTGGCTGAGTTGCAGAACTGTGATGTTCTGAAAGACGCATTCAAGCCCAACAGTCTCATTGACTTCTATGCCGCCCTCCCAAACGACACATATCCAAACATCAAAAAACACGCAATGAAAATGTCCACAGTTTTTGGCAGCAAGTATATCTGCGAGAAAACCTTTTCTCGCATGAAACTGCTGAAAACCCCGATGAGATCAAGATTGACAGATGAACATTTGCATCAGTGCTTGAGACTGGCTGTAACTAGAATGGAACCTGATATTCAACTTCTCACCAGCCAGATGCAGGCCCACAGTTCACACTGATGAACATACATAGGTAAGCTCACTTTTCTGACGTGAATGAGTCATTCTGAGCATAAACAAATATAATCATAATAAAATCTACTGGGATAAAATCCATCTTTACAACCATACTGGTAGTGAAATGTATTGTGCTGTGTAGGTGCTGTATCACTTAGTTCAGTTTCTCAACCTGCTTCTTTTGTGGTTTTCACAGGGAAGTTGATGAGAGAGAGCTGCAAACAGCGGTGTCTACAAGCCTACTGGAACCTACAAAAGGATTATAAGGAAGGAACACAAGAACTTTAAGAGACTGCTCATATGTGTCAGAGAGATTCTGCTCTGACAACTGAGCTGAACTTTTATCTGTTAAGATTGTGCATGGCACGACAGAAAGTTAATGTTCCATGGCTTTTTTTTCTATGAAGAACCCAGAGAGAGTTATTTAGTTATTATTTATTTCCTGTTTTTTCTGTGAAGAACTCAGAGAGGGTTATTTAGTTATTATTTATTTCATTAATAGTGTTATTATTTGTTTCCTGACTTTTTTTCTGTAAAGAACCTGGAAAGGGTTATTTGGTTATGTGTGGCTTTCTGGAAAACAATACATTTTTTAAGCTCCCCTACGATCGTCACACTTTTTCTGTTACAAACTGACACCGGCCCCCCATCAGAGAAGGGAAAAGTTATGTGGCCCTCACAGGAAAAAGTTTGGGGACCCCTGCTTTAGAGAATGTGAATGGTAGCAGACTATATTGCCACCCCTAATTGTGACCTGTCTTTAACCAAAGCCTAAAGGAGTGTATGTGTAAACAGGCATAGAAGGAAGCTTAAGTAATTCCACTACCTAAAAATAGTAAATCTCCCTTTATTGGCTCTAACAGCTACCTAATCAGTTTGCTCCCTGGTCTTAGTAAACTGATGTAGAATATTGTGTAGCGAAGGGCTGTCACGTTCTGACCTTAGTTCCTTTGTTGTGTTTTGTTTTTGTTTGGTCAGGGCGTGAGTTGGGGTGGGTAGTCTATGTTATTTTTTCTATGTTGTGTTTATGTGTTTGGCCTGGTATGGTTCTCAATCAGAGGCAGGTGTCGTTCGTTGTCTCTGCCACGAAGGATTTATCATCGATAGATATGTGAAAAACACCTTGAGGATTGATTCTAAACAACGTTTGCCATGTTTCTGTCGATATTATGGAGTTAATTTGGAAAAACGTTCGCGTTTTAATGACTTAATTTCCGTTTTTTTTCTTACCCAAACGTGATGAAGAAAACGGAGCGATTTGTCTACACAAATAATCTTTTTGTAAAAACTGAACATTTGCTATCTAACTGAGAGTCTCCTCATTGAAAACATCTGAAGTTCTTCAAAGGTAAATGATTTTATTTAAATGCTTTTCTTGTTTTTGTGAAAATGTTGCATGCTGAATGCCAGGCTTAATCCTATGCTAGGCTATCAATACTGTTACACAAATGCTTGTTTAGCTATGGTTCAAAAGCATATTTTGAAAATCTGAGATTACAGTGTTGTTAACAAAAGGCTAAGCTTGAGAGCAAATATATTTATTTCATTTCATTTGCGATTTTCATGAATAGTTAACGTCGCGTTATGGTAATGAGCTTGAGGCTGTATTCACGATCCCGGATCCGGGATTGTTAGAATCAAGAGGTTAACAACGAACTGGTCTTAAATACACCTTAAACCAAAAGCATTGTATTTCGTTCAAAGCATTCTGTTACACCTAAACCTCAGCTGGAGTTGTGGATAAAGGGTCAGATGGTCAGTTATCATCGTAAAGTCATATTGACAAAGTTGTTGTGAAGATGGAAAGACGTATGTCTCTTAAAAACAGATGTTCTGTGTTTCTGACGCAAATATCAACTGTACTAGTTATTCAGGCTCTGATCTTGTCCCATCTTGATTTCTTTCTGGTAATATGGTCAGGTGCAACAACGAAAGAACTAAAGCTGCAGCTGGCTCAAAACAAAGCAGCACGCCTTGCCCTTACCTGCACACACAGAACTAACCTCAACATGCATGATAATCTTTCATGGTTGAGGGTTGAGGAGAATTGACTACTACTCATGTAGTCTTTTTAAGATACATTTTTGTGTTGAAAATGCCGAACCACTTGTACAGTATAATACATTTGCATACACTTCAATCAGCCATGCACACCCCACCAAACAAGACACCATTTTTTTTTCACAGTACCCAAATCAAAAACAGATTTAATACATTGCTCAGTTATGTATAGAGCCATGTCATCATGAAATGCTCTGCCACCAGAGGTCACTCAGGCAAAAAGCGTGTTTAGCTTTAAAAAACAGATTAACCCTTGTTTGGGTCTGTGGGACCCATTTTTAATGTTTACTAAAAGAAAAATGATACAATTAATACTTTTTCCAACCTAAGACTCATTGGCCTTGGCTCATTTTCTGTGAAGAAGATGTAAATTAACACATTTTCATTGAGTGCACACTGCACCCCCCTACACATTTATGTGGTGTTCAGGTCCACTGGAACCGAGGTTAATAAAAGTGTGGAAAAGTGTGTGTGTAGGTGAAAACAATTAAAAAATTCAACAAAAAGTTTTGTTTTGCTGTGTGCCTTCACTCTGTCTTCCTCCTCCAAGAACTTGTCTGCGTCACTGCCTGTCTGCCTGTCTTCCACTTTCCTCGCACTCTGTATCCTTTGTAGTGTGTGAAACTACACAATATCTTGCGGGAACCTGCACATTGTTATTACATTATTTTGATACAATGTAAAAAATAAAAAATAAATGTAAATCTGTATTTTCCCACACTTTTCCCCAGCCAGGTGCAAGTTGGGGGAGGGACACAACAAATTAATAGTTTTGCATGTGTGGCTCCTTACCACAATCAATCAGTATAACAAAAAAAATCTCTGCTCAGAGGTCCTTAGAAATTATTTTTACAGAGAGAGAAGCTAGTGTGGAAGGAGCGTCTTCCACTTTGGAAGACGAAGATTTTTACGAATATGAGGATCATGTCAATTCTGAGTCTGACAGTGAGTTGGAAGAAGAGGATGAGATTGACCCTCAGCCAGCCCCAGGACCAGCCCGTCAGCAACGAGCTCATCAGCAGCCTGCAGGAGGAGAAATATGAATGTTAAAAAAATAAAAAATAAAATTGAATGGTCTTCTTGCCCAAGGAATGAGCCACCCCGCATGGCTGCCAATGTGATAAGGATGCAACCAGGGCCGACGCGAATGGTGCTTACTCAATTGCAGGACATAAAGACTTCTTTTGAACTGTTCATCCTATACACCATCCAGAATATCATTCTGGACTGCACTAATTTGGAGGGGAGGCGTGCTTTTGGACAGAGATGGAAGGAGATAGACCAAACTCATTTACATGCATACTTTGGGGTTCTTATCCTTGCTGGTGTTTTCAGATTCAATGGGGAATCCATAGAATCCCTGTGGGATGTAGAAACTGGCAGAGAACTTTTCCGTGCAGCAACGTCTCTGGAAAACGTATTATTTCCACGATTATCCGCTTCCGCTTCAATAACCGAGACACCAGAGACAAATCTAATCAAAGCTAGCTGCAGTCAGGTCAGTGTGGGACAAGTGGGACCGCCTTCCCCTGTTCTACAACCCTGGGAACAACGTTACTGTTTATGAGCAGCTTATGCCATTTAGGGGCCGTTCCTTCAGGCAGTACATACCGTCTAAACCTGCAAAATATGGAATTAAGATCTGGGCTGCCTGTGATGCTGCTTCATCATATGTTGTTGTTGCATGTGTATGTGTCAGACTCTTGTGCCTTGGACTGCTGTAACGATATATGTGAGTGAGTGAGATGTTAGTAAAAATGTGTGTTTTCATCATTCTAGATTGCAGCCGGTAGCAACAAGAAGAAGTGCTGCGATGAGTGTGGACCCAAGAAGGACAGGAAGACACAGTACACATGCATCAAGTGCAAGAAATACAATTTCAACACAGACACAGTAAACCTCTGTCCCTCATGTCGTGTGTAGACCGGCCTTAAAACTTCTTAGGGATAGGGGGCAGCATTTTCACTTTTGGATGAATAGCGTGCCCAGAGTGATGCTAATATATGCATTTTATTATTAGTATTGGATATAAAAAACTTGGAAGTTTCTAAAACTGTTTGAATGATGTCTGTGAGTATAACAGAACTCATATGGCAGGCAGAAATCTGAAAAGAAATCCAAACAGGAAGTGGGAAATCTGAGGAGCTGTTTGACTAAGGGGTCTGCCAGCAGCCTCATTCTCAGTCCCGCACATTTCACATGAGAGGTATCTCTCGTTCCATAGCTTTTCCACACACAATGGAATTCTCCGGTTGGAACATTATTGAACACTTATGATAAAAACATCCTAAAGATTGATTCTATACTTGGTTTGACAAGTTTCTTCGACCCGGAATATAACTTTTTGAACTTTTCGTCCGACTGGACCTGAACTCGTTTTTGGATTTCTTTACCAAACGCCCTAACAAAAGAAGCTATTTGGACATAAATTAAGATAAATGATGGACATTATCGAACAAAACAAGCATTTATTGTGGAACTAGGATTCCTGGGAGTGCATTATAATGAGGATCATCAAAGGTAAGTGAATATTTCTAATTCTATTTATGACTAATGTTGACTGCGCAACATGGCGGATATTTCTTTTGGCTGGTTTGGGCTCTGAGCGCCGTTCTCAGATTATGCTTTTTCCGTAAAGTTTTTTTTAAATCTAACACAGCGGTTGCATTAAGGAGAAGTGTATCTAATGTTCCATGCATAACACACATTTTCATCAACATTTATAATGAGTATTTCTGTGAATTCATGTGTCTCTCTGCAATATCACTGCATGTTTTGGAACTACTGAACATAACACGGCAATGTAAAATAAGATTTTTGGATATAAATATGAACTTTACCGAACAAAACATACATGTATTGTGTAACATTAAGTCCTATGAGTGTCATCTGATGAAGATCATCAAAGGTTAGTGATTAATTTTATCTCTATTTGTACTTTTTGTGTCTCCTCTCTTTGGCTGGAAAAAGTGGCTGGGTTTTTCTGTGAGTTGGTGGTGACCTAACATAATCATTTGAGGAGCTTTCGCTGTAAAGCACTTTTTTAATTCAGACACTGTGGCTGGATTAACGAGAATTGTATCTTTAAAATGGTGCCTAATACTTGTATGTTTGAGAAATTTGATATATGAAATTTCTGTTGATTTTTATTTGGTGTCCCGCTAGCGGAACCCAAGTCCAAGACAGGTTTTAATTTGTGTTCAATGGGGCTCATTTTTCATTTCCATAAAATACTGTATGAAAAATGTATCTAATTTGTTCAGTTCAAAGCAATAAACATAAATAGTGATGAACCTCTTGTTTCTTTTATATTTGTTCGAGATAAACATGATTTATTCCACCCATGCGGTGATTATAATAATTGTATTTTTTTTTTAAAGAATAGCAATTTCATTGATACGTGATTTAGCAGAGGAAAATGACAAATATTAACCATGTATGCTGTCTATATTGCTTGTAATTGATATAGGTCAACATCTAAGTATTAAGTATTTTTATGTAAATTGCTATGGCTTTACTGTTGGTGTTGGTCCACCTTTACTGTGGGTTGTGGGTTCATCAGACCCATGAACATGGGGTGAATAACAAAAACATGAATTGTGTGTAAACATGAATTGTGTGTAAATAGTGTTTTTGTTGTCTCTTGGTGTCTTCCAATATACAACTCTTATTTTATTTTGTAATATCTTTTGTTTTTCTTGTCTATACCTGTTCTGTACTTTGTCATCTATTTGTACGTTTTATGTTGACCCTAGGAAGAGTAGCTGCATGAGCAGTAGCTATTTATTAAGGAGTGGCCCTTTAAGGAATGATATGGGAGAGGCAGTTTCTGAAGAGAGCTCAGGAGGATTTGTACAGACTGGGCTTTTGGTATCAAGACAAGGCCGAGTCGTGATGTGGCGAGGGCTTGGATGAGTAGCTGCAGCTTCAAACAGGTGGCTCACTTTGTGACCGGTATTCTTGCAGGAATTCCCTCTGTAGCCTCAGATCTCTCTTGCTCGGGGGTGAGCACACTTCTGAATGAGTGATGCTACATAGGCCTACACAGAAAAACAGCCTTCTCTTTCATGCTGTACATCTTGCTGTGCATCTGTAATGTACGGGAACGTTTGGGGGGGAATCCACAACCAAAGTTGACAGAATGTGTTGCAAAAGCAAGAAATGTGACACTACTATCACCCAAATGTTATAGTGATGTGGTAATAATGAAAGAGAACTGTAAACCCATTGTTTGATATTCAAAGGGTGTGTTTGGAGTTCAATGAGTAGTGTTGATGTGTATGGTGGGCCTTACAGATGTAGGATCTTAAAAACCTCTTAAGAATCTGACCCTTTTTTTTCCATTTTCGCCTAAAATGACATACTTAAATCTAACTGCCTGTAGCTCAGGACCTGAAGCAAGGTAATGTATATTATTGATACCATTTGAAAGGAAACACTTTAAAGTTTGTGGAAATGTGAAATTAATGTAGGAGAATATAACACAATAGATCTGGTAAAAGATAATACAAAATAACATTTTTTTTCTTTGTATTATTTTTTTGTTCCATCAAATTCAAATCAAATCAAATGTATTTGTATAGCCCTTCGTACATCAGCTGATATCTCAAAGTGCCAGGCTAAGAGGGGTGGCTAGTCCTCTTCTGGCTGTGCCAGGTGGAGATTATAACAGAACATGGCCAAGATGTTAAAATGTTCATAAATGACCAGCATGGTCAAATAATAGGTCTGGGACAGGTAGCACGTCCGGTGAACAGGTCAGGATTCCATAGCCGCAGGCAGAACAGTTGAAACTGGAGCGGCAGCACGGCCAGGTGGACTGGGGACAGCAAGGATGCCAGGTCTTGGTCCTCCAAGAGAGAGAAAAAAGAGAGAAAGAGAGAATTAGAGAGAGCATACTACACAGGACATCGGATAAGACAGGAGAAGTACTCCAGATATAACATGTAACTGGAGGCTGAGACAGGAGGGGTCATGAGACACTGTGGCCCCATCCGATGATACCAACGGACAGGGCCAAACAGGAAAGATATAACCCCACCCACTTTGCCAAAGCACAGCCCCCACACAACTAGAGGGACATCTTCAACCACCAACTTACCATCCTGAGACAAGGCCGAGTATAGCCCACAAAGATCTCCGCCACGGCACAACCCAAGTTCCATCCTATTTGGAATGCAAGAGATTGGCCATATTGTATTATTCCAGGTTAGGTGCAATGTAGATTTTGGCCACTAGATGGCAACAGTGTGTGAGCAAAGTCTTAGACTGATCCAATGAACCATTGTATTTCTGTTCAAAATGTATCAAGTCTGCAAAAATATGCCTAATTGGTTTATTGATACATTTTCAAGTTCATAACTGTGCACTCTCCTCAAACAATAGCATGGTTTTATTTCACTGTAATAGCTACTGTAAATTGGATAGTGCAGTTAGAATAACAAGAATTTAAGATTTCTGCCCATATCAGATATGTCTATGTCCTGGAAATTTTCTGGTAACTTACAAGCTCATGCTAATCATATTAGCCTACGTTAGCTCAACCGTCCCGCGGGGTGGACACTGATTCCATAGAGGTTCATTTGAGTCAGTTTGCTACAGCAGGAAAATAATCCTGCAGCAACAGGAAATGTAAAGTATTATGTGGAGTATAATTAATTAACAAAACAAATATTTGGGGTTGATACATTTTTCATTAGGGCAAATCAAGACATTTTCAAGTGGAAATTACAAATGTTGGAAGCCCATTTAAACCTTGAATACACTACAATTTTGCATTTCCTGCTCTGCAGCAACAAAAGTGATACAATTAAGATCCTACATCTATACGCCTGTACATTAATACAATACAATATGATATCTAATATAATATACTTTGAATAATGATTTTTAGACATTATAAGTGTCCCTGGCTTCATCTACTGTACTCTCCCATTTGTCATTCATCATTAGCATTGTTCTAACATTATGCTAAGTGTCATTACAGATATTTCACATTTTTTTGGTTTCAGTTTTGACCTCGCTTTTGTGCTATGCATTTCCAAAATAATAAATAAGGTTTTATGGGACCTTGGAATACAAATTCCTATACATTAACCTATGGCTTATTTGAATCCCATGCTAATGATAATTTGCTTTTGGTGAGCACATGTTTATGTATGAGCATTATTGAACAAATGTAATTGACTCCTCCTGACGTTCTCTGATGACTTCAACTGACATCTGCTTCAGGATGAATTTGTGTGGATATGAAAACCCTGGGAGTTGCTCTCAAAAATACAGTATATTTGCTTCATATTGTTTTGTTACATTCATGGGTCTACTACACTGTGGGTACTTTCCATCCCACTACACAGCAGATGAACATCTCCCTTTTTGCCTTTCTGTCTTTTTCTTGCTTTCCTTCTCTCTCCAGAAAATGATGGGGGTCTCATAATCTGTCTACTTGCTGAAAGGGTACTACAGATGGGTAAATGTGAAGCCTCCATGTTCAGGCCAAAGGTCTGCTTGCTCTTTCTCTGGCCGTTTCTCTGGCATAACTCTATTGTCGATACAGAAAGATGTCTTTGACCTGTATTATTGCTAAACCTACAGCTGGAGACAAGCCAAAAGCATGGTTCACAGCCAAGATATATCATGCTGATGTGGACACTGCTAACATATGAAGAACAGGGGGGTGATATGCACATCCTAAACTTGAGAATACAGGCAAAAAAAATATATACTGATAAAGAAATGAGACAAAGACTATGCAAAATATATATTTTTACATTTTTGGGTTCAGAGATAAAGCACGAGAGAGCAAGAAAACTCTGGGCAGATGGATGGGTGGTAGATACCGTAGGTAGATGGTAGGGTGGGTAAATACAGTAGGTAGATGGTAGGGTGGGTAAATACAGTAGGTAGATGGTAGGGTGGGTAGATACAGTATGTAGATGGTAGGGTGGGTAAATACAGTAGGTAGATGGTAGGGTGGGTAAATACAGTAGGTAGATGGTAGGGTGGGTAAATACAGTAGGTAGATGGTAGGGTGGGTAGATACAGTATGTAGATGGTAGGGTGGGTAAATACAGTAGGTAGATGGTAGGGTGGGTAAATACAGTAGGTAGATGGTAGGGTGGGTAGATACAGTATGTAGATGGTAGGGTGGTTGATACCGTAGGTAGATGGTAGGGTGGTAGATACAGTAGGTAGATGGTAGAGTGGTAGATACAGTAGGGAGATGGTAGGGTGGTAGATATGGTAGGGTGGTAGATACAGTAGGTAAATGTTAGGGTGGGTAGATATGGTAAGTAGATGGTAGGGTGGTAGATACAGTAGGGAGATGGTAGGGTGGAAGATACAGTAGGTAGATGGTAAGGTGGTAGATACAGTAGTTAGGTTGTAGGGTGGGTAGATATGGTAAGTAGATGGTAGGGTGGTAGATACAGTATGGAGATGGTAGGGTGGAAGATACAGTAGGGAGATGGTAAGGTGGTAGATACAGTAGTTAGGTTGTAGGGTGGTAGATACAGTAGGGAGATGGTAGGGTGGTAGATACAGTAGGTAAATGGTAGGGTGGGTAGATATGGTAAGTAGATGGTAGGGTGGTAGATGGTAGGGTGGTAGATACAGTAGGTAAATGGTAGGGTGGGTAGATATGGTAAGTAGATGGTAGGGTGGTAGATACAGTAGGGAGATGGTAGGGTGGAAGATACAGTAGGTAGATGGTAGGGTGGTAGATACAGTAGTTAGGTTGTAGGGTGGTAGATACAGTAGGTAGATGGTAGGGTGGGTAGATACGGTAAGTAGATGGTAGGGTGGTAGGTAGATGGTAGGGTGGTAGATACAGTAGGGAGATGGCAGGGTGGAAGATACAGTAGGTAGATGGTAAGGTGGTAGATACAGTAGTTAGGTTGTAGGGTGGTAGATACAGTAGGTAGATGGTAGGGTGGTAGATACAGTAGGTAAATGGTAGGGTGGGTAGATATGGTAAGTAGATGGTAGGGTGGTAGATACAGTAGGGAGATGGTAGGGTGGAAGATACAGTAGGTAGATGGTAGGGTGGTAGATACAGTAGGGAGATGGTAGGGTGGTAGATACAGTAGGGAGATGGCAGGGTGGAAGATACAGTAGGTAGATGGTAAGGTGGTAGATACAGTAGTTAGGTTGTAGGGTGGTAGATACAGTAGGTAGATGGTAGGGTGGTAGATATGGTAGGGTGGGTAGATACAGTAGGGAGATGGTAGGGTGGTAGATACAGTAGGGAGATGGTAGGGTGGTAGATACAGTAGGTAGATGGTAAGGTGGTAGATACAGTAGTTAGGTTGTAGGGTGGTAGATACAGTAGTTAAATGGTAGGGTGGGTAGATACGGTAGGTAGATGGTAGGGTGGGTAGATACAGTAGGTAGATGGTAAGGTGGTAGATACAGTAGGGAGATGGTAGGGTGGTAGATACAGTAGGGAGATGGTAGGGTGGTAGATACAGTAGGTAAATGGTAGGGTGGGTAGATATGGTAAGTAGATGGTAGGGTGGTAGATACAGTAGAGAGATGGTAGGGTGGAAGATACAGTAGGTAGATGGTAAGGTGGTAGATACAGTAGTTAGGTTGTAGGGTGGTAGATACAGTAGGTAGATGGTAGGGTGGTAGATACAGTAGGTAAATGGTAGGGTGGGTAGATATGGTAAGTAGATGGTAGGGTGGTAGATACAGTAGGGAGATGGTAGGGTGGTAGATACAGTAGGTAAATGGTATGGTGGGTAGATATGGTAAGTAGATGGTAAGGTGGTAGATACAGTAGTTAGGTTGTAGGGTGGTAGATACAGTAGGTAGATGGTAGGGTGGTAGATACAGTAGTTAGGTTGTAGGGTGGTAGATACAGTAGGTAAATGGTAGGGTGGGTAGATATGGTAAGTAGTTGGTATGGTGGTAGATACAGTAGGGAGATGGTAGGGTGGAAGATACAGTAGGTAAAAGGTAAGGTGGTAGATACAGTAGTTAGGTTGTAGGGTGGTAGATACAGTAGGTAGATGGTAGGGTGGTAGATACAGTAGGTAGATGGTAGGGTGGTAGATACAGTAGGTAGATGGTAGGGTGGGTAGATACAGTAGGTAAATGGTAGGGTGGGTAGATACAGTAGGTAAATGGTAGGGTGGGTAGATACGGTAAGTAGATGGTAGGGTGGTAGATACAGTAGGGAGATGGTAGGGTGGGTAGATACGGTAAGTAGATGGTAAGGTGGTAGATACAGTAGTTAGGTTGTAGGGTGGTAGATATGGTAGGGTGGGTAGATACGGTAAGTAGATGGTAAGGTGGTAGATACAGTAGGTAGATGGTAGGGTGGTAGATACAGTAGGTAGATGGTAGGGTGGTAGATACAGTAGGGAGATGGTAGGGTGGTAGATACAGTAGGGATATGGTAGGGTGGGTAGATACAGTAGGGAGATGGTAGGGTGGGTAGATACAGTAGGTAGATGGTAGGGTGGGTAGATACAGTAGGTAGATGGTAGGGTGGGTAGATACAGTAGGGAGATGGTAGGGTGGGTAGATACAGTAGGGAGATGGTAGGGTGGGTAGATACAGTAGGGAGATGGTAGGGTGGGTAGATACAGTAGGGACATGGTAGGGTGGTAGATACAGTAGGGAGATGGTAGGGTGGTAGATACAGTAGGGAGATAGTAAGGTGGTAGATACAGTAGTTAGGTTGTAGGGTGGTAGATACAGTAGTTAGGTTGTAGGGTGGGTAGATATGGTAAGTAGATGGTAGGGTGGTAGATACAGTATGGGGATGGTAGGGTGGAAGATACAGTAGGGAGATGGTAGGGTGGCAGATACAGTAGTTAGGTTGTAGGGTGGTAGATACAGTAGGGAGATGGTAGGGTGGTAGATACAGTAGTTAGGTTGTAGGGTGGTAGATACAGTAGGTAAATGGTAGGGTGGTTAGATACGGTAAGTAGTTGGTAGGGTGGTAGATACAGTAGAGAGATGGTAGGGTGGAAGATACAGTAGGTAGATGGTAAGGTGGTAGATACAGTAGTTAGGTTGTAGGGTGGTAGATACAGTAGGTAAATGGTAGGGTGGGTAGATATGGTAAGTAGTTGGTAGGGTGGTAGATACAGTAGAGAGATGGTAGGGTGGAAGATACAGTAGGTAGATGGTAAGGTGGTAGATACAGTAGTTAGGTTGTAGGGTGGTAGATACAGTAGGTAGATGGTAGGGTGGTAGATACAGTAGGTAAATGGTAGGGTGGGTAGATATGGTAAGTAGATGGTAGGGTGGTAGATACAGTAGGGAGATGGTAGGGTGGTAGATACAGTAGGTAAATGGTATGGTGGGTAGATATGGTAAGTAGTTGGTAGGGTGGTAGATACAGTAGGGAGATGGTAGGGTGGTAGATACAGTAGGGAGATAGTAAGGTGGTAGATACAGTAGTTAGGTTGTAGGGTGGTAGATACAGTAGTTAGGTTGTAGGGTGGGTAGATATGGTAAGTAGATGGTAGGGTGGTAGATACAGTATGGGGATGGTAGGGTGGAAGATACAGTAGGGAGATGGTAGGGTGGCAGATACAGTAGTTAGGTTGTAGGGTGGTAGATACAGTAGGGAGATTGTAGGGTGGTAGATACAGTAGGGAGATGGTAGGGTGGTAGATACAGTAGTTAGGTTGTAGGGTGGTAGATACAGTAGGTAAATGGTAGGGTGGGTAGATACGGTAAGTAGTTGGTAGGGTGGTAGATACAGTAGAGAGATGGTAGGGTGGAAGATACAGTAGGTAGATGGTAAGGTGGTAGATACAGTAGTTAGGTTGTAGGGTGGTAGATACCGTAGTTAGGTTGTAGGGTGGTAGATACAGTAGGGAGATGGTAGGGTGGTAGATACAGTAAGTAAATGGTAGGGTGGGTAGATACAGTAGGTAAATGGTAGGGTGGGTAGATACGGTAAGTAGATGGTAGAGTGGTAGATACAGTAGGGAGATGGTAGGGTGGTAGATACAGTAGGTAGATGGTAAGGTGGTAGATACAGTAGTTAGGTTGTAGGGTGGTAGATACAGTAGTTAAATGGTAGGGTGGGTAGATATGGTAAGTAGATGGTAGGGTGGTAGATACAGTAGGTAGATAGTAAGGTGGTAGATACAGTAGTTAGGTTGTAGGGTGGTAGATACAGTAGTTAAATGGTAGGGTGGGTAGATACGGTAAGTAGATGGTAAGGTGGTAGATACAGTAGGTAGATGGTAGGGTGGTAGATACAGTAGGGAGATGGTAGGGTGGTAGATACAGTAGGGAGATGGTAGGGTGGGTAGATACAGTAGGGAGATGGTAGGGTGGGTAGATACAGTAGGTAGATGGTAGGGTGGGTAGATACAGTAGGTAGATGGTAGGGTGGGTAGATACAGTAGGTAGATGGTAGGGTGGGTAGATACAGTAGGGAGATGGTAGGGTGGGTAGATACAGTAGGGAGATGGTAGGGTGGTAGATACAGTAGGGAGATGGTAGGGTGGTAGATACAGTAGGGAGATAGTAAGGTGGTAGATACAGTAGTTAGGTTGTAGGGTGGTAGATACAGTAGTTAGGTTGTAGGGTGGGTAGATATGGTAAGTAGATGGTAGGGTGGTAGATACAGTATGGGGATGGTAGGGTGGAAGATACAGTAGGGAGATGGTAGGGTGGCAGATACAGTAGTTAGGTTGTAGGGTGGTAGATACAGTAGGGAGATGGTAGGGTGGTAGATACAGTAGTTAGGTTGTAGGGTGGTCGATACAGTAGGTAAATGGTAGGGTGGGTAGATATGGTAAGTAGTTGGTAGGGTGGTAGATAGAGTAGAGAGATGGTAGGGTGGTAGATACAGTAGGGAGATGGTAGGGTGGTAGATACAGTAGTTAGGTTGTAGGGTGGTAGATACAGTAGGTAAATGGTAGGGTGGGTAGATATGGTAAGTAGTTGGTAGGGTGGTAGATACAGTAGAGAGATGGTAGGGTGGAAGATACAGTAGGTAGATGGTAAGGTGGTAGATACAGTAGTTAGGTTGTAGGGTGGTAGATACAGTAGGTAGATGGTAGGGTGGTAGATACAGTAGGTAAATGGTAGGGTGGGTAGATATGGTAAGTAGATGGTAGGGTGGTAGATACAGTAGGGAGATGGTAGGGTGGTAGATACAGTAGGTAAATGGTATGGTGGGTAGATATGGTAAGTAGATGGTAAGGTGGTAGATACAGTAGTTAGGTTGTAGGGTGGTAGATACAGTAGGTAGATGGTAGGGTGGTAGATACAGTAGGTAAATGGTAGGGTGGGTAGATACAGTAGGTAAATGGTAGGGTGGGTAGATACAGTAGGGAGATGGTAGGGTGGTAGATACAGTAGGGAGATGGTAGGGTGGGTAGATACAGTAGGGAGATGGTAGGGTGGGTAGATACAGTAGGTAGATGGTAGGGTGGGTAGATACAGTAGGTAGATGGTAGGGTGGGTAGATACAGTAGGGAGATGGTAGGGTGGGTAGATACAGTAGGGAGATGGTAGGGTGGGTAGATACAGTAGGGAGATGGTAGGGTGGGTAGATACAGTAGGGACATGGTAGGGTGGGTAGATACAGTAGGGAGATGGTAGGGTGGTAGATACAGTAGGGAGATAGTAAGGTGGTAGATACAGTAGTTAGGTTGTAGGGTGGTAGATACAGTAGTTAGGTTGTAGGGTGGGTAGATATGGTAAGTAGATGGTAGGGTGGTAGATACAGTATGGGGATGGTAGGGTGGAAGATACAGTAGGGAGATGGTAGGGTGGCAGATACAGTAGTTAGGTTGTAGGATGGTAGATACAGTAGGGAGATGGTAGGGTGGTAGATACAGTAGTTAGGTTGTAGGGTGGTAGATACAGTAGGTAAATGGTAGGGTGGGTAGATACGGTAAGTAGTTGGTAGGGTG
Source organism: Oncorhynchus nerka (assembly GCF_034236695.1). Classification (NCBI taxonomy): domain Eukaryota; kingdom Metazoa; phylum Chordata; class Actinopteri; order Salmoniformes; family Salmonidae; genus Oncorhynchus; species Oncorhynchus nerka. The sequence goes on along the minus strand of NC_088401.1, from coordinate 71,298,126 downwards.
GTAGATACAGTAGAGAGATGGTAGGGTGGAAGATACAGTAGGTAGATGGTAAGGTGGTAGATACAGTAGTTAGGTTGTAGGGTGGTAGATACCGTAGTTAGGTTGTAGGGTGGTAGATACAGTAGGGAGATGGTAGGGTGGTAGATACAGTAAGTAAATGGTAGGGTGGGTAGATACAGTAGGTAAATGGTAGGGTGGGTAGATACGGTAAGTAGATGGTAGGGTGGTAGATACAGTAGGGAGATGGTAGGGTGGTAGATACAGTAGGTAGATGGTAAGGTGGTAGATACAGTAGTTAGGTTGTAGGGTGGTAGATACAGTAGTTAAATGGTAGGGTGGGTAGATATGGTAAGTAGATGGTAAGGTGGTAGATACAGTAGGTAGATGGTAAGGTGGTAGATACAGTAGGGAGTTAAATGGTAGGGTGGTAGATAGAGTAGGGAGATGGTAGGGTGGGTAGATACAGTAGGAGATGGTAGGGTGGGTAGATACAGTAGGTAGATGGTAGGGTGGGTAGATACAGTAGGTAGATGGTAGGGTGGGTAGATACAGTAGGGAGATGGTAGGGTGGGTAGATACAGTAGGTAGATGGTAGGGTGGGTAGATACAGTAGGGAGATGGTAGGGTGGTAGATACAGTAGGGAGATGATACAGTAGGGTGGTAGATACAGTAGGGGAGATAGTAGGTGATACAGTAGATACAGTAGTTAGGTTGTAGGGTGGTAGATACAGTAGTTAGGTTGTAGGGTGGGTAGATATGGTAAGTAGATGGTAGGGTGGTAGATACAGTATGGGGATGGTAGGGTGGAAGATACAGTAGGGAGATGGTAGGGTGGCAGATACAGTAGTTAGGTTGTAGGGTGGTAGATACAGTAGGGAGATGGTAGGGTGGTAGATACAGTAGGTAGATGGTAAGGTGGTAGATACAGTAGTTAGGTTGTAGGGTGGTAGATACCGTAGTTAGGTTGTAGGGTGGTAGATACAGTAGGGAGATGGTAGGGTGGTAGATACAGTAAGTAGATGGTAGGGTGGTAGATACAGTAGGGAGATGGTAGGGTGGTAGATACAGTAGGTAAATGGTAGGGTGGGTAGATATGGTAAGTAGATGGTAGGGTGGTAGATACGGTAGGGAGATGGTAGGGTGGTAGATACAGTAGGTAGATGGTAAGGTGGTAGATACAGTAGTTAGGTTGTAGGGTGGTAGATACAGTAGGTAAATGGTAGGGTGGGTAGATATGGTAAGTAGTTGGTAGGGTGGTAGATACAGTAGAGAGATGGTAGGGTGGAAGATACAGTAGGTAGATGGTAAGGTGGTAGATACAGTAGTTAGGTTGTAGGGTGGTAGATACAGTAGGTAGATGGTAGGGTGGTAGATACAGTAGGTAAATGGTAGGGTGGGTAGATATGGTAAGTAGATGGTAGGGTGGTAGATACAGTAGGGAGACGGTAGGGTGGTAGATACAGTAGGTAAATGGTATGGTGGGTAGATATGGTAAGTAGATGGTAAGGTGGTAGATACAGTAGTTAGGTTGTAGGTGGTAGATACAGTAGGTAGATGGTAGGGTGGTAGATACAGTAGGTAAATGGTAGAGGGTGGGTAGATACAGTAGGTAAATGGTAGGGTGGGTAGATACAGTAGGTAAATGGTAGGATGGGTAGATACGGTAAGTAGATGGTAGGGTGGTAGATACAGTAGGAGATGGTAGGGTGGTAGATACAGTAGGTAGATGGTAAGGTGGTAGATACAGTAGTTAGGTTGTAGGGTGGTAGATACAGTAGTTAAATGGTAGGGTGGGTAGATATGGTAAGTAGATGGTAGGGTGGGTAGATACGGTAAGTAGATGGTAAGGTGGTAGATACAGTAAGTAGATGGTAAGGTGGTAGATACAGTAGGTAGATGGTAGGGTGGTAGATACAGTAGGGAGATGGTAGGGTGGTAGATACAGTAGGGAGATGGTAGGGTGGGTAGATACAGTAGGTAGATGGTAGGGTGGGTAGATACAGTAGGTAGATGGTAGGGTGGGTAGATACAGTAGGTAGATGGTAGGGTGGGTAGATACAGTAGGGAGATGGTAGGGTGGGTAGATACAGTAGGGAGATGGTAGGGTGGGTAGATACAGTAGGGAGATGGTAGGGTGGTAGATACAGTAGGGAGATGGTAGGGTGGTAGATACAGTAGGGAGATAGTAAGGTGGTAGATACAGTAGTTAGGTTGTAGGGTGGTAGATACAGTAGTTAGGTTGTAGGGTGGGTAGATATGGTAAGTAGATGGTAGGGTGGTAGATACAGTATGGGGATGGTAGGGTGGCAGATACAGTAGTTAGGTTGTAGGGTGGTAGATACAGTAGGGAGATGGTAGGGTGGTAGATACAGTAGTTAGGTTGTAGGGTGGTAGATACAGTAGGGAGATGGTAGGGTGGTAGATATGGTAGGGTGGGTAGATATGGTAAGTAGATGGTAGGGTGGTAGATACAGTAGGGAGATGGTAGGGTGGTAGATACAGTAGGTAGATGGTAAGGTGGTAGATACAGTAGTTAGGTTGTAGGGTGGTAGATACAGTAGGTAAATGGTAGGGTGGGTAGATATGGTAAGTAGTTGGTAGGGTGGTAGATACAGTAGAGAGATGGTAGGGTGGAAGATACAGTAGGTAGATGGTAAGGTGGTAGATACAGTAGTTAGGTTGTAGGGTGGTAGATACAGTAGGGAGATGGTAGGGTGGTAGATATGGTAGGGTGGTAGATACAGTAGGGAGATGGTAGGGTGGTAGATACAGTAGGTAGATGGTAAGGTGGTAGATACAGTAGTTAGGTTGTAGGGTGGTAGATACAGTAGTTAAATGGTAGGGTGGGTAGATACGGTAAGTAGATGGTAAGGTGGTAGATACAGTAGGTAGATGGTAGGGTGGTAGATACAGTAGGTAGATGGTAGGGTGGTAGATACAGTAGGGAGATGGTAGGGTGGTAGATACAGTAGGGAGATGGTAGGGTGGGTAGATACAGTAGGAGATGGTAGGGTGGGTAGATACAGTAGGTAGATGGTAGGGTGGGTAGATACAGTAGGTAGATGGTAGGGTGGGTAGATACAGTAGGAGATGGTAGGGTGGGTAGATACAGTAGGGAGATGGTAGGGTGGGTAGATACAGTAGGGAGATGGTAGGGTGGGTAGATACAGTAGGGACATGGTAGGGTGGTAGATACAGTAGGGAGATGGTAGGGTGGTAGATACAGTAGGGAGATAGTAAGGTGGTAGATACAGTAGTTAGGTTGTAGGGTGGTAGATACAGTAGTTAGGTTGTAGGGTGGGTAGATATGGTAAGTAGATGGTAGGGTGGTAGATACAGTATGGGGATGGTAGGGTGGAAGATACAGTAGGGAGATGGTAGGGTGGCAGATACAGTAGTTAGGTTGTAGGGTGGTAGATACAGTAGGGAGATGGTAGGGTGGTAGATACAGTAGTTAGGTTGTAGGGTGGTAGATACAGTAGGTAAATGGTAGGGTGGGTAGATACGGTAAGTAGTTGGTAGGGTGGTAGATACAGTAGAGATGGTAGGGTGGAAGATACAGTAGGTAGATGGTAAGGTGGTAGATACAGTAGTTAGGTTGTAGGGTGGTAGATACCGTAGTTAGGTTGTAGGGTGGTAGATACAGTAGGGAGATGGTAGGGTGGTAGATACAGTAAGTAAATGGTAGGGTGGGTAGATACAGTAGGTAAATGGTAGGGTGGGTAGATACGGTAAGTAGATGGTAGGGTGGTAGATACAGTAGGGAGATGGTAGGGTGGTAGATACAGTAGGTAGATGGTAAGGTGGTAGATACAGTAGTTAGGTTGTAGGGTGGTAGATACAGTAGTTAAATGGTAGGGTGGGTAGATATGGTAAGTAGATGGTAGGGTGGTAGATACAGTAGGTAGATGGTAAGGTGGTAGATACAGTAGTTAGGTTGTAGGGTGGTAGATACAGTAGTTAAATGGTAGGGTGGGTAGATATGGTAAGTAGATGGTAGGGTGGTAGATACAGTAGGTAGATGGTAAGGTGGTAGATACAGTAGTTAGGTTGTAGGGTGGTAGATACAGTAGTTAAATGGTAGGGTGGGTAGATACGGTAAGTAGATGGTAAGGTGGTAGATACAGTAGGTAGATGGTAGGGTGGTAGATACAGTAGGGAGATGGTAGGGTGGTAGATACAGTAGGGAGATGGTAGGGTGGGTAGATACAGTAGGGAGATGGTAGGGTGGGTAGATACAGTAGGTAGATGGTAGGGTGGGTAGATACAGTAGGTAGATGGTAGGGTGGGTAGATACAGTAGGGAGATGGTAGGGTGGGTAGATACAGTAGGGAGATGGTAGGGTGGTAGATACAGTAGGGAGATGGTAGTGGTAGATACAGTAGGGAGATAGTAAGGTGGTAGATACAGTAGTTAGGTTGTAGGGTGGTAGATACAGTAGTTAGGTTGTAGGGTGGGTAGATATGGTAAGTAGATGGTAGGGTGGTAGATACAGTATGGGGATGGTAGGGTGGAAGATACAGTAGGGAGATGGTAGGGTGGCAGATACAGTAGTTAGGTTGTAGGGTGGTAGATACAGTAGGGAGATGGTAGGGTGGTAGATACAGTAGTTAGGTTGTAGGGTGGTAGATACAGTAGGTAAATGGTAGGGTGGGTAGATATGGTAAGTAGTTGGTAGGGTGGTAGATACAGTAGAGAGATGGTAGGGTGGAAGATACAGTAGGTAGATGGTAAGGTGGTAGATACAGTAGTTAGGTTGTAGGGTGGTAGATACCGTAGGGGTTGTAGGGTGGTAGATACAGTAGGGAGATGGTAGGGTGGTAGATACAGTAAGTAGGATACAGTAGGGAGATGGTAGGGTGGTAGATACAGTAGGTAAATGGTAGGGTGAGTAGATATGGTAAGTAGATGGTAGGGTGGTAGATACGGTAGGGAGTTGGTAGGGTGGTAGATACAGTAGGTAGATAAGGTGGTAGATACAGTAGTTAGGTTGTAGGGTGGTAGATACAGTAGGTAAATGGTAGGGTGGGTAGATATGGTAAGTAGTTGGTAGGTAGATACAGTAGATAGAGATGGTAGGGTGGAAGATACAGTAGGTAGATGGTAAGGTGGTAGATACAGTAGTTAGGTTGTAGTGGTAGATACAGTAGGTAGATGGTAGGGTGGTAGATACAGTAGGTAAATGGTAGGGTGGGTAGATATGGTAAGTAGATGGTAGGGTGGTAGGTACAGTAGGGAGATGGTAGGGTGGTAGATACAGTAGGTAAATGGTATGGTGGGTAGATATGGTAAGTAGATGGTAAGGTGGTAGATACGGTAGTTAGGTTGTAGGGTGGTAGATACAGTAGGTAGATGGTAGGGTGGTAGATACAGTAGGTAAATGGTAGGGTGGGTAGATACAGTAGGTAAATGGTAGGGTGGGTAGATACAGTAGGTAAATGGTAGGATGGGTAGATACGGTAAGTAGATGGTAGGGTGGTAGATACAGTAGGGAGATGGTAGGGTGGTAGATACAGTAGGTAGATGGTAAGGTGGTAGATACAGTAGTTAGGTTGTAGGGTGGTAGATACAGTAGTTAAATGGTAGGGTGGGTAGATATGGTAAGTAGATGGTAGGGTGGGTAGATACGGTAAGTAGATGGTAAGGTGGTAGATACAGTAAGTAGATGGTAAGGTGGTAGATACAGTAGGTAGATGGTAGGGTGGTAGATACAGTAGGGAGATGGTAGGGTGGTAGATACAGTAGGGAGATGGTAGGGTGGGTAGATACAGTAGGTAGATGGTAGGGTGGGTAGATACAGTAGGTAGATGGTAGGGTGGGTAGATACAGTAGGTAGATGGTAGGGTGGGTAGATACAGTAGGTAGATGGTAGGGTGGGTAGATACAGTAGGGAGATGGTAGGGTGGGTAGATACAGTAGGGAGATGGTAGGGTGGGTAGATACAGTAGGAGATGGTAGGGTGGTAGATACAGTAGGGAGATGGTAGGGTGGTAGATACAGTAGGGAGATAGTAAGGTGGTAGATACAGTAGTTAGGTTGTAGGGTGGTAGATACAGTAGTTAGGTTGTAGGGTGGGTAGATATGGTAAGTAGATGGTAGGGTGGTAGATACAGTATGGGGATGGTAGGGTGGAAGATACAGTAGGGAGATGGTAGGGTGGCAGATACAGTAGTTAGGTTGTAGGGTGGTAGATACAGTAGGGAGATGGTAGGGTGGTAGATACAGTAGTTAGGTTGTAGGGTGGTAGATACAGTAGGGAGATGGTAGGGTGGTAGATATGGTAGGGTGGGTAGATATGGTAAGTAGATGGTAGGGTGGTAGATACAGTAGGGAGATGGTAGGGTGGTAGATACAGTAGGTAGATGGTAAGGTGGTAGATACAGTAGTTAGGTTGTAGGGTGGTAGATACAGTAGGTAAATGGTAGGGTGGGTAGATATGGTAAGTAGTTGGTAGGGTGGTAGATACAGTAGAGATGGTAGGGTGGAAGATACAGTAGGTAGATGGTAAGGTGGTAGATACAGTAGTTAGGTTGTAGGGTGGTAGATACAGTAGGGAGATGGTAGGGTGGTAGATATGGTAGGGTGGTAGATACAGTAGGGAGATGGTAGGGTGGTAGATACAGTAGGTAGATGGTAAGGTGGTAGATACAGTAGTTAGGTTGTAGGGTGGTAGATACAGTAGTTAAATGGTAGTGTGGGTAGATATGGTAAGTAGATGGTAGGGTGGTAGATACAGTAGGTAGATGGTAGGGTGGGTAGATACAGTAGGTAGATGGTAAGGTGGTAGATACAGTAGGGAGATGGTAGGGTGGTAGATACAGTAGGGAGATGGTAGGGTGGTAGATACAGTAACTAGATGGTAGGGTGGTAGATACAGTAAGGAGATTGTAGGGTGGTAGATACAGTAGGTAAATGGTAGGGTGGGTAGATATGGTAAGTAGATGGTAGGGTGGTAGATACAGTAGGGAGATGGTAGGGTGGTAGATACAGTAGGTAGATGGTAAGGTGGTAGATACAGTAGTTAGGTTGTAGGGTGGTAGATACAGTAGGTAAATGGTAGGGTGGGTAGATATGGTAAGTAGTTGGTAGGGTGGTAGATACAGTAGAGAGATGGTAGGGTGGAAGATACAGTAGGTAGATGGTAAGGTGGTAGATACAGTAGTTAGGTTGTAGGGTGGTAGATACAGTAGGTAGATGGTAGGGTGGTAGATACAGTAGGTAAATGGTAGGGTGGGTAGATACAGTAGGTAAATGGTAGGGTGGGTAGATATGGTAAGTAGTTGGTAGGGTGGTAGATATGGTAGGGTGGTAGATACAGTAGGTAGATGGTAGGGTGGGTAGATACAGTAGGTAGATGGTAGGGTGGGTAGATACAGTAGGTAGATGGTAGGGTGGGTAGATACAGTAGGTAGATGGTAGGGTGGGTAGATACAGTAGGGAGATGGTAGGGTGGGTAGATACAGTAGGGACATGGTAGGGTGGTAGATACAGTAGGAGATGGTAGGGTGGTAGATACAGTAGGGAGATAGTAAGGTGGTAGATACAGTAGTTAGGTTGTAGGGTGGTAGATACAGTAGTTAGGTTGTAGGGTGGGTAGATATGGTAAGTAGATGGTAGGGTGGTAGATACAGTATGGGGATGGTAGGGTGGAAGATACAGTAGGGAGATGGTAGGGTGGCAGATACAGTAGTTAGGTTGTAGGGTGGTAGATACAGTAGGGAGATGGTAGGGTGGTAGATACAGTAGTTAGGTTGTAGGGTGGTAGATACAGTAGGTAAATGGTAGGGTGGGTAGATATGGTAAGTAGTTGGTAGGGTGGTAGATACAGTAGAGAGATGGTAGGGTGGAAGATACAGTAGGTAGATGGTAAGGTGGTAGATACAGTAGTTAGGTTGTAGGGTGGTAGATACAGTAGGGAGATGGTAGGGTGGTAGATACGGTAGGTAAATGGTAGGGTGGGTAGATATGGTAAGTAGATGGTAGGGTGGTAGATACAGTAGGAGATGGTAGGGTGGTAGATACAGTAGGTAGATGGTAAGGTGGTAGATACAGTAGTTAGGTTGTAGGGTGGTAGATACAGTAGTTAAATTGTAGGGTGGGTAGATACGGTAAGTAGATGGTAGGGTGGTAGATACAGTAGGTAGATGGTAAGGTGGTAGATACAGTAGGTAGATGGTAGGGTGGTAGATACAGTAGGAGATGGTAGGGTGTTAGATACAGTAGGTAGATGGTAGGGTGGGTAGATACAGTAGGGAGATGGTAGGGTGGGTAGATACAGTAGGGAGATGGTAGGGTGGTAGATACAGTAGGGAGATAGTAAGGTGGTAGATACAGTAGTTAGGTTGTAGGGTGGTAGATACAGTAGTTAGGTTGTAGGGTGGGTAGATACGGTAAGTAGATGGTAGGGTGGTAGATACAGTATGGGGATGGTAGGGTGGCAGATACAGTAGGAGATGGTAGGGTGGCAGATACAGTAGTTAGGTTGTAGGGTGGTAGATACAGTAGGGAGATGGTAGGGTGGTAGATACAGTAGTTAGGTTGTAGGGTGGTAGATACAGTAGGTAAATGGTAGGGTGGGTAGATATGGTAAGTAGTTGGTAGGGTGGTAGATACAGTAGAGAGATGGTAGGGTGGAAGATACAGTAGGTAGATGGTAAGGTGGTAGATACAGTAGTTAGGTTGTAGGGTGGTAGATATGGTAGGGTGGTAGATACAGTAGGTAAATGGTAGGGTGGGTAGATATGGTAAGTAGATGGTAGGGTGGTAGATACAGTAGGGAGATGGTAGGGTGGTAGATACAGTAGGTAAATGGTAGGGTGGGTAGATATGGTAAGTAGATGGTAAGGTGGTAGATACAGTAGTTAGGTTGTAGGGTGGTAGATACAGTAGGTAGATGGTAGGGTGGTAGATACAGTAGGTAAATGGTAGGGTGGGTAGATACAGTAGGTAAATTGTAGGGTGGGTAGATATGGTAAGTAGATGGTAGGGTGGTAGATACAGTAGGGAGATGGTAGGGTGGTAGATACAGTAGCTAGATGGTAAGGTGGTAGATACAGTAGTTAGGTTGTAGGGTGGTAGATACAGTAGTTAAATGGTAGGGTGGGTAGATATGGTAAGTAGATGGTAGGGTGGTAGATACAGTAGGTAGATGGTAAGGTGGTAGATACAGTAGTTAGGTTGTAGGGTGGGGTAGATACAGTAGGGAGATGGTAGGGTGGAAGATACAGTAGGTAGATGGTAAGGTGGTAGATACAGTAGGTAGATGGTAGGGTGGTAGATATGGTAGGGTGGTAGATACAGTAGGGAGATGGTAGGGTGGAAGATACAGTAGGTAGATTGTAGGGTGGGTAGATACAGTAGGTGGATGGTAGGGTGGGTAGATACAGTAGGTAGATGGTAGGGTGGGTAGATACAGTAGGTAGATGGTAGGGTGGGTAGATATGGTAGGGTGGGTAGATACAGTAGGGAGATGGTAGGGTGGTAGATACAGTAGGTAGATGGTAGGGTGGTAGATACAGTAGGGAGATGGTATGGTGGTAGATACAGTAGTTAGGTTGTAGGGTGGTAGATACAGTAGTTTGGTTGTAGGGTGGGTAGATATGTTAAGTAGATGGTAGGGTGGTAGATACAGTATGGAGATGGTAGGGTGGAAGATACAGAAGGTAGATGGTAAGGTGGTAGATACAGTAGTTAGGTTGTAGGGTGGTAGATACAGTAGGTAGATGGTAGGGTGGTAGATACAGTAGGTAAATGGTAGGGTGGGTAGATATGGTAAGTAGATGGTAGGGTGGTAGATACAGTAGGGAGATGGTAGGGTGGGTAGATACAGTAGGAGATGGTAGGGTGGTAGATACAGTAGGTAGATGGTAGGGTGGTAGATACAGTAGGGAGATGGTATGGTGGTAGATACAGTAGGTAGATGGTAGGGTGGTAGATACAGTAGGGAGATGGTATGGTGGTAGATACAGTAGTTAGGTTGTAGGGTGGTAGATACAGTAGTTAGGTTGTAGGGTGGGTAGATACAGTAGTTAGGTTGTAGGGTGGGTAGATACGGTAAGTAGATGGTAGGGTGGTAGATACAGTATGGGGATGGTAGGGTGGCAGATACAGTAGGGAGATGGTAGGGTGGCAGATACAGTAGTTAGGTTGTAGGGTGGGTAGATACAGTAGGGAGATGGTAGGGTGGTAGATACAGTAGGTAGATGGTAGGGTGGTAGATACAGTAGGGAGATGGTATGGTGGTAGATACAGTAGGTAGATGGTAGGGTGGTAGATACAGTAGGGAGATGGTATGGTGGTAGATACAGTAGTTAGGTTGTAGGGTGGTAGATACAGTAGTTAGGTTGTAGGGTGGGTAGATACAGTAGTTAGGTTGTAGGGTGGGTAGATACGGTAAGTAGATGGTAGGGTGGTAGATACAGTATGGGGATGGTAGGGTGGCAGATACAGTAGGTAAATGGTAGGGTGGGTAGATATGGTAAGTAGATGGTAGGGTGGTAGATACAGTAGGGAGATAGTAAGGTGGTAGATACAGTAGTTAGGTTGTAGGGTGGTAGATACAGTAGTTAGGTTGTAGGGTGGGTAGATATGGTAAGTAGATGGTAGGGTGGTAGATACAGTATGGGGATGGTAGGGTGGAAGATACAGTAGGGAGATGGTAGGGTGGCAGATACAGTAGTTAGGTTGTAGGGTGGTAGATACAGTAGGGAGATGGTAGGGTGGTAGATACAGTAGTTAGGTTGTAGGGTGGTAGATACAGTAGGGAGATGGTAGGGTGGTAGATATGGTAGGGTGGGTAGATATGGTAAGTAGATGGTAGGGTGGTAGATACAGTAGGGAGATGGTAGGGTGGTAGATACAGTAGGTAGATGGTAAGGTGGTAGATACAGTAGTTAGGTTGTAGGGTGGTAGATACAGTAGGTAAATGGTAGGGTGGGTAGATATGGTAAGTAGTTGGTAGGGTGGTAGATACAGTAGAGAGATGGTAGGGTGGAAGATACAGTAGGTAGATGGTAAGGTGGTAGATACAGTAGTTAGGTTGTAGGGTGGTAGATACAGTAGGGAGATGGTAGGGTGGTAGATATGGTAGGGTGGTAGATACAGTAGGGAGATGGTAGGGTGGTAGATACAGTAGGTAGATGGTAAGGTGGTAGATACAGTAGTTAGGTTGTAGGGTGGTAGATACAGTAGTTAAATGGTAGGGTGGGTAGATATGGTAAGTAGATGGTAGGGTGGTAGATACAGTAGGTAGATGGTAGGGTGGGTAGATACAGTAGGTAGATGGTAAGGTGGTAGATACAGTAGGGAGATGGTAGGGTGGTAGATACAGTAGGGAGATGGTAGGGTGGTAGATACAGTAACTAGATGGTAGGGTGGTAGATACAGTAAGGAGATTGTAGGGTGGTAGATACAGTAGGTAAATGGTAGGGTGGGTAGATATGGTAAGTAGATGGTAGGGTGGTAGATACAGTAGGGAGATGGTAGGGTGGTAGATACAGTAGGTAGATGGTAAGGTGGTAGATACAGTAGTTAGGTTGTAGGGTGGTAGATACAGTAGGTAAATGGTAGGGTGGGTAGATATGGTAAGTAGTTGGTAGGGTGGTAGATACAGTAGAGAGATGGTAGGGTGGAAGATACAGTAGGTAGATGGTAAGGTGGTAGATACAGTAGTTAGGTTGTAGGGTGGTAGATACAGTAGGTAGATGGTAGGCTGGTAGATACAGTAGGTAAATGGTAGGGTGGGTAGATACAGTAGGTAAATGGTAGGGTGGGTAGATATGGTAAGTAGTTGGTAGGGTGGTAGATATGGTAGGGTGGTAGATACAGTAGATGGTAGGGTGGGTAGATACAGTAGGTAGATGGTAGGGTGGGTAGATACAGTAGGTAGATGGTAGGGTGGGTAGATACAGTAGGGAGATGGTAGGGTGGGTAGATACAGTAGGGACATGGTAGGGTGGTAGATACAGTAGGGAGATGGTAGGGTGGTAGATACAGTAGGGAGATAGTAAGGTGGTAGATACAGTAGTTAGGTTGTAGGGTGGTAGATACAGTAGTTAGGTTGTAGGGTGGGTAGATATGGTAAGTAGATGGTAGGGTGGTAGATACAGTATGGGGATGGTAGGGTGGAAGATACAGTAGGGAGATGGTAGGGTGGCAGATACAGTAGTTAGGTTGTAGGGTGGTAGATACAGTAGGGAGATGGTAGGGTGGTAGATACAGTAGTTAGGTTGTAGGGTGGTAGATACAGTAGGTAAATGGTAGGGTGGGTAGATATGGTAAGTAGTTGGTAGGGTGGTAGATACAGTAGAGAGATGGTAGGGTGGAAGATACAGTAGGTAGATGGTAAGGTGGTAGATACAGTAGTTAGGTTGTAGGGTGGTAGATACAGTAGGGAGATGGTAGGGTGGTAGATACAGTAGGTAAATGGTAGGGTGGGTAGATATGGTAAGTAGATGGTAGGGTGGTAGATACAGTAGGGAGATGGTAGGGTGGTAGATACAGTAGGTAGATGGTAAGGTGGTAGATACAGTAGTTAGGTTGTAGGGTGGTAGATACAGTAGTTAAATTGTAGGGTGGGTAGATACGGTAAGTAGATGGTAGGGTGGTAGATACAGTAGGTAGATGGTAAGGTGGTAGATACAGTAGGTAGATGGTAGGGTGGTAGATACAGTAGGGAGATGGTAGGGTGTTAGATACAGTAGGTAGATGGTAGGGTGGGTAGATACAGTAGGGAGATGGTAGGGTGGGTAGATACAGTAGGGAGATGGTAGGGTGGTAGATACAGTAGGGAGATAGTAAGGTGGTAGATACAGTAGTTAGGTTGTAGGGTGGTAGATACAGTAGTTAGGTTGTAGGGTGGGTAGATACGGTAAGTAGATGGTAGGGTGGTAGATACAGTATGGGGATGGTAGGGTGGCAGATACAGTAGGGAGATGGTAGGGTGGCAGATACAGTAGTTAGGTTGTAGGGTGGTAGATACAGTAGGGAGATGGTAGGGTGGTAGATACAGTAGTTAGGTTGTAGGGTGGTAGATACAGTAGGTAAATGGTAGGGTGGGTAGATATGGTAAGTAGTTGGTAGGGTGGTAGATACAGTAGAGAGATGGTAGGGTGGAAGATACAGTAGGTAGATGGTAAGGTGGTAGATACAGTAGTTAGGTTGTAGGGTGGTAGATATGGTAGGGTGGTAGATACAGTAGGTAAATGGTAGGGTGGGTAGATATGGTAAGTAGATGGTAGGGTGGTAGATACAGTAGGGAGATGGTAGGGTGGTAGATACAGTAGGTAAATGGTAGGGTGGGTAGATATGGTAAGTAGATGGTAAGGTGGTAGATACAGTAGTTAGGTTGTAGGGTGGTAGATACAGTAGGTAGATGGTAGGGTGGTAGATACAGTAGGTAGATGGTAGGGTGGTAGATACAGTAGGTAAATGGTAGGGTGGGTAGATACAGTAGGTAAATTGTAGGGTGGGTAGATATGGTAAGTAGATGGTAGGGTGGTAGATACAGTAGGGAGATGGTAGGGTGGTAGATACAGTAGCTAGATGGTAAGGTGGTAGATACAGTAGTTAGGTTGTAGGGTGGTAGATACAGTAGTTAAATGGTAGGGTGGGTAGATATGGTAAGTAGATGGTAGGGTGGTAGATACAGTAGGTAGATGGTAAGGTGGTAGATACAGTAGTTAGGTTGTAGGGTGGGTAGATACAGTAGGGAGATGGTAGGGTGGAAGATACAGTAGGTAGATGGTAAGGTGGTAGATACAGTAGGTAGATGGTAGGGTGGTAGATATGGTAGGGTGGTAGATACAGTAGGGAGATGGTAGGGTGGAAGATACAGTAGGTAGATTGTAGGGTGGGTAGATACAGTAGGTGGATGGTAGGGTGGGTAGATACAGTAGGTAGATGGTAGGGTGGGTAGATACAGTAGGTAGATGGTAGGGTGGGTAGATATGGTAGGGTGGGTAGATACAGTAGGGAGATGGTAGGGTGGTAGATACAGTAGGTAGATGGTAGGGTGGTAGATACAGTAGGGAGATGGTATGGTGGTAGATACAGTAGTTAGGTTGTAGGGTGGTAGATACAGTAGTTTGGTTGTAGGGTGGGTAGATATGTTAAGTAGATGGTAGGGTGGTAGATACAGTATGGAGATGGTAGGGTGGAAGATACAGAAGGTAGATGGTAAGGTGGTAGATACAGTAGTTAGGTTGTAGGGTGGTAGATACAGTAGGTAGATGGTAGGGTGGTAGATACAGTAGGTAAATGGTAGGGTGGGTAGATATGGTAAGTAGATGGTAGGGTGGTAGATACAGTAGGGAGATGGTAGGGTGGGTAGATACAGTAGGGAGATGGTAGGGTGGTAGATACAGTAGGTAGATGGTAGGGTGGTAGATACAGTAGGGAGATGGTATGGTGGTAGATACAGTAGGTAGATGGTAGGGTGGTAGATACAGTAGGGAGATGGTATGGTGGTAGATACAGTAGTTAGGTTGTAGGGTGGTAGATACAGTAGTTAGGTTGTAGGGTGGGTAGATACAGTAGTTAGGTTGTAGGGTGGGTAGATACGGTAAGTAGATGGTAGGGTGGTAGATACAGTATGGGGATGGTAGGGTGGCAGATACAGTAGGGAGATGGTAGGGTGGCAGATACAGTAGTTAGGTTGTAGGGTGGTAGATACAGTAGGGAGATGGTAGGGTGGTAGATACAGTAGTTAGGTTGTAGGGTGGTAGATACAGTAGGTAAATGGTAGGGTGGGTAGATATGGTAAGTAGTTGGTAGGGTGGTAGATACAGTAGAGAGATTGTAGGGTGGAAGATACAGTAGGTAGATGGTAAGGTGGTAGATACAGTAGTTAGGTTGTAGGGTGGTAGATACAGTAGGTAGATGGTAGGGTGGTAGATACAGTAGGTAAATGGTAGGGTGGGTAGATATGGTAAGTAGATGGAAGGGTGGTAGATACAGTAGGGAGATGGTAGGGTGGTAGATACAGTAGGTAAATGGTATGGTGGGTAGATATGGTAAGTAGATGGTAAGGTGGTAGATACAGTAGTTAGGTTGTAGGGTGGTAGATACAGTAGGTAGATGGTAGGGTGGTAGATACAGTAGGTAAATGGTAGGGTGGGTAGATGCAGTAGGTAAATGGTAGGGTGGGTAGATATGGTAAGTAGATGGTAGGGTGGTAGATACAGTAGGTAGATGGTAAGGTGGTAGATACAGTAGTTAGGTTGTAGGGTGGGTAGATACAGTAGGGAGATGGTAGGGTGGAAGATACAGTAGGTAGATGGTAAGGTGGTAGATACAGTAGGTAGATGGTAGGGTGGTAGATATGGTAGGGTGGTAGATACAGTAGGGAGATGGTAGGGTGGAAGATACAGTAGGTAGATTGTAGGGTGGAAGATACAGTAGGTGGATGGTAGGGTGGGTAGATACAGTAGGTGGATGGTAGGGTGGGTAGATACAGTAGGTAGATGGTAGGGTGGGTAGATACAGTAGGTAGATGGTAGGGTGGGTAGATACAGTAGGGAGATGGTAGGGTGGGTAGATACAGTAGGGAGATGGTAGGGTGGTAGATACAGTAGGGAGATGGTATGGTGGTAGATACAGTAGGTAGATGGTAGGGTGGTAGATACAGTAGGGAGATGGTATGGTGGTAGATACAGTAGTTAGGTTGTAGGGTGGGTAGATATGGTAAGTAGATGGTAGGGTGGTAGATACAGTATGGAGATGGTAGGGTGGAAGATACAGTAGGGAGATGGTAAGGTGTGGTAGATATGGTAAGTAGATGGTAGGGTGGAAGATACAGTAGGTAGATGGTAAGGTGGTAGATACAGTAGTTAGGTTGTAGGGTGGGTGGATACAGTAGGGAGATGGTAGGGTGGTAGATAAAGTAGGTAAATGGTAGGGTGGTTAGATATGGTAAGTAGATGGTAGGGTGGTAGATACAGTAGAGATGGTAGGGTGGTAGATACAGTAGTTAGGTTGTAGGGTGGTAGATACAGTAGGTAAATGGTAGGGTGGGTAGATATGGTAAGTAGATGGTAGGGTGGTAGATACAGTAGGGAGATGGTAGGGTGGTAGATACAGTAGGTAGATGGTAAGGTGGTAGATACAGTAGTTAGGTTGTAGGGTGGTAGATACAGTAGACAGATGCTAGGGTGGTCCTGATGTAAAATACTTAAGAAACCTAAAGAAATATTAAACTCTCCTATATCATTACTGGCTATTGACCTCACTGTAACCATGGATACCGGTAGCCTGATGCAAGCTGCATAACAAACAAATATGGTCCCATCTTGGCCAAATGATAGAGGGAGGTGTGTGTGTGTGTGTGTGTGTGTGTTCGTATGTATGATTGTGTACATGTCTGCGTAGAATGGCATCTGCTTTCATAGGGCTCATCACAGGCCAAAATCTGGCATAGACAAACTATTTTAGCTGGCAGCTCATTCCCCAGTGTGTGTGCTTGTGTGTGTGCATACTTATGTGTGTCTGTGTATCTGTGTAACGAGAAGATGTGATAACTGATTGGCATGGTAGGCCAGTGTTTGTCACCAGGGTCTACAAGGGGGGGGGGGGGGGGGTCTGTGTGAGGGGAGGAGTTGTGTGTTTGTTCTGAGTCAGCTTTGGCCCCTCAGTCCCCAGCCAGCGTCTCTGCTCTGTGCCAGGAGAAGAGTTTGAACTGTGTGTGTGTCTCTGTGTGTGTCTCTGTGTGTGTGCGTGTGTGCGTGCGTGCGTGCGTGTGTGTGTGCCAGCAGTACGGCCAGGGATAATGTGAACATGCATACGTGTGTATGAAGAGGAAAGTATCACAGAAGCGTGTGTCTGTCTATCTGTGTGGTTGAGGAGACTTCCAGGCAAGCACCGCTGTGGTCGGATCCACAGGTGAGTGTTTTCCCGGCGCCCCTCGAGTCCGATTGGTATGCATTAGAAAACGCACCACTGTTCTTCTTCCACGTTGATCCAGTTACGATCAGCAGGAGTCTCGGTTAGAGGGGGCAACGTCTGATTTTAGAACATAATATGTGGCCCAACTAATGCTTGGAAGGAAAAACAATGTGCAATAAAGCATTGATTTATTTTGCACGGCCATTGGAGAGGAGCAGTGTTTTTCCACGGGTGCCATGGCAACACTCACATGGAGGACTAGACATTCAAGTACGGAGGTGGTCATTGGAGGGTGAGAGAGCAGTTTCAGAGCTGCTTTATCCTGACATAAACACATACATCTGTGCACACACACAAACACACACACAAACACACACACAAACACACATACACTTCTAGATAAATACAGGCACACACTTAAACTCATTAGTTCTCTCTTTCTCCCACCCACAGACACAGACATGCTCTTATTCCGTCTTTCTCTCACCCACAGACACAGACATGCTCTTATTCCCTGTCTTTCTCTCACCCACAGACACAGACATGCTCTTATTCCCTGTCTTTCTCTCACCCACAGACACAGACATGCTCTTATTCCCTATCTTTCTCTCACCCACAGACACAGACATGCTCTTATTCCCCGTCTTTCTCTCACCCACAGGCAGACATGCTCTTATTCCCTGTCTTACTCCCTGTCTTACTCTTGCACACAGACAGAAATCAGCATAATACATACATCCTGCCTCGCTCACAAAAAAACACTCAGACACGTGCACTGAGCAGTTAATTCATATATGCTTATTTTGCTACAGCTACACTGAAAATAAATTGTATTTTTCTGAAGATATACTGTGTTGGTTTTACTTGGGGAAAAAACAGAGCCTATAATATCCATCACAGGCCGTGCCAAATGGCCAGCAGTTCTTCCTCTCCCTCCCTGTAGAAGTACTGAGAGCAATGCAGCCTTTTGACACTCCCTTTGCTTTACTTCAGAGAGGTGTGTGATTGATACTCACATTAAGCTTACACAGAGTCCCCTCTATCCTTCTCTCTCTCTCTCTCTCTCTCTCTCTTCTCTATCTTTCTTTCTTTCTCCCTCCCTCCCTCCCTCCCTCTCTATCTTTCTCTTTCTCTCGCTCTCTCTCTATCTCTCTCTCGGCACACACCAGTGGGCCTTCATTTCCCCCTCCAGCAGTTCCCCGCTCACTGTATCAACTCTGCTTCTCTGAAGGCGGGAGAGAGCGATGGAAAGGGAGGGGGAAAGAGAAGAGAGAGCTGGGGAATATTATCATCTTTTATTTTTTTGCTCCCTCCTCTCCTCCAGGCTGCATTTCATGTACCACTAGTGGTGTGTATCTATCACTCACATACACGCACCTACAGAAGCCTAGTGGGCCAAATTCTCACACACACACACACACACACACACACACACACAGAGAGAGAGAGACATTTGGCACACAAATACACGCAAAATACTCGCCCACACATTTTAAATTCTTTACTTTTTATCATTTCAAATGTTAAATACTTACATTTGAATTACTACAAATTACATTACATTTGCAAAAAGATTTCAAGCATTCAAAAGGTCATAGACCCATGAATACTTTAATGGATACAAAAAGCACACTCCCTTGTCGTATGCTACACACACACACACACACACACACACACGCACAAGCATATAGCTTTGTGTCAGGTTTTGATCATTCGACTTGTCGTGATGAGAGCTGATCTGAGAAGATTTTTGATTTTATTTTATTAGGATCCCCATTAGCCAACACCAATGGCGACAGCTAGTCTTCCTGACTGTCCCTCATTACACAAACTGTGGTCTCTCTCCTATATCCCTCAGATCGCTCCATCTCTCCATCCCGCTCTCCCTCGACCCTAATTGAGGATCTGCATGTACACGCATGCACACAAACACACACACACACATACACAAATATGCACTCACCCATGATTCACCAAAGAAGCAAAGCACTTTAAGCACATTTTCATTTGTCTTCTCCACTGACCGAAGATAACTGTATGTTTTCTATTTTATTAATAATGCAAAATGAACAGCTGAACAGAAAGACTGACGTGAAGGCCACATTACAGATGAGGAAGCTCTTGATGCAATTAAAGCATTTAAGGCTGGGAAAACTCCAGGGTTGGATGGCACACCAGTGGAGGAATACCAAAACTTTTCTCAGAGGACCGTTGTGAGCATGTTTTAACCACTACCACAAAAATGGTAGATTATCAGATACTCAACAAGAAGGTCTGATTTCATTATTACTGACACAGGATCCAAGTGGTAACTATAAAGAACCGGCCAATTAAAAAAATCTGAGGCCCCTTAACACTTCAGTGTTGTGATGCAAAAATTCTAACAAAATGGGTAGTGCATAGAATTAAAACGTTATTCATCCTAGTCCGACAGGTTTTTTACATGAACGATACATTGGAGATAATATAAGACAAGTACTGGGAACTATAGAACATCATGAAAAATCTGTGACACCAGGCCTGGTATTTATAGCTGACTTTGAAAATGCGTTTGATATATAAATGCCTGGAATATTAACATTTTGGAGAATCTGTTACGAAATGGGTTAAAGTTATGTATTGTAACCATAGGTATAAAATAGTAAATAACTGCTACTTCTCTGAAAGTATTAAACTGTCAAAAAGAGTAAAACAAGGTTGTCCACTATCGGTATATCTATTTATCATTTATTCAAAATGTTAGCTATTAAAATCAGATCCAACAATAATATCAAGGTGTTAGAAAACAAGGGCTTAAAAACAAAGGCATCATTGTAGGCTGATGATTCATGTTTTCTTTTAAATACACAATTTGGATCCCTCCACAGCCTCATAGAGGATCTAGATACTTTTTCTAACCTCTCTGGATTCCAACCAAATTATGATAAGTCTACTATATTACATATTGGATCACAATAAAAATGTATTACATTACTGTGTAGTTTACCAATACAATGGTCTGACGGTGATGTGGACATATTTGTTTCTTTCCTGAAAGAAAGAAAGCATCTTACTACAATACATTTTAATTGAAAGTTAGCAAAAATAGATGCGATTTTGATACCATGGAAAGGAAAATACCTGTCCATTTGTGGAAAAATCACTCTAACTCTTTAGTCATATCCCAGTTTACCTATTTACTTATCGTCTTGCCTACACCTAGCAACCTGTTTTTAAATTATATGAGCAAATTTATATTCCATTTTATTTGAAACAGCAAGCCAGACAAAATTAAACGGGCCTATTTAGGTAAAGTATATGAATTTGGAGGGCAGAAATGATTAAATATTAAAGCATTCGATTTCTCACTAAATGTGTCAGTCATACAACAGTTACATTTAAATCCAAACTTGTTCTCTAGCAGTTTAGAAAGAATGTCTCACCCCATGTTCAAGAATGGCCTTTTTCCCTTTATTCAGATTACAACCTCTCACTTTCGGTTATTTGAAAATGAAATAATCTCCAAAATATCACTATTTTTATAACAAGACAGAAAGTTGGTTGCAATTTCAGTTTAATCCACCAGAAAGACAGAACAAATAATACAACAAATATTGTGGTTAAACTCAAACATACTAATTGTTCAAAAATAAAGTATGCTTTACAAAGATTATACTTCTTTTAAACAATTAGTATGTTTGAGTTTAACCACAATATTTAGGACTGGTGGAGTTATGTCACACACGAAGCTAACAAAATATTTGGAAATGTCTACTCTCCCCAAAATTACAACAAACTAATTGCAGCTTTACCACAAAAATAGAAGAGGAAAGTGGAAGGGGAAAAAGTAAGAAACCTTTCTGTTGGCCCTGCATTAAAGACCAAAATTGGTTAAAGAAAATTGTGATAAATAAAAAGTATACCAGTTTAATTTAAGGACAGAAGAATTGACAGTTATGCCATATACATTTCAAAATAGTTGGGAATAGATTTTCAATGTACAGATTCCATGTACATGGTTTATGAACTGAAACTTTGAATTGTTCAATGTAAATTATTATACAAAATTCTTGCAACCAAAATAATGTTATACAGTGCATTCGGAAAGTATTCAGAACCCTTGACTAGTTCCCCATTTTGCTACGTTACAGCCTGATTCTAAAATTGATAGAAACATTTTTTTCCTAATCAATCTACCTACACACAATGCCCCATAATGACAAAGCAAAAACTTTGCAGGTTTATGAACAATTAAAAACTGAAATATCACAATTAAATTAGTATTCAGACCCCTACTCAGTAATGTTGAAGCCCCTTTGGCAGCGATTACAGCCTTGGGTCTTCTTGGGTATGACGCTACAAGCTTGGCACACCTGTATTTGGGGAGTTTTTCCCATTCTTCTCTGCAGATCCTCTTAAGCTCTGTCAGGTTGGATGGGGAGCTTTGCTGCCCAGCTATTTTCAGGTTTCTCCAGAGATCCAGAGATGTTCGATCAGGTTCAAGTCCGGGCTCTGGCTGGGACACTGAAACCAGAAGCGAGAGCCCGCTCGGGGCTCGCCTCCCCGCCTCACCGGGTAAGTGAAAAAACGATATGACCAATGCCCTTCTCCTCCGATTTTTATTT
This sequence comes from Oncorhynchus nerka, assembly GCF_034236695.1. NCBI lineage: Eukaryota > Metazoa > Chordata > Actinopteri > Salmoniformes > Salmonidae > Oncorhynchus > Oncorhynchus nerka. The sequence goes on along the minus strand of NC_088401.1, from coordinate 71,276,643 downwards.
TTTTGAACCTTTACTTAACTAGGCAAAAAGGTTAAGAACAAATTCTTATTTACAATGACGGCCTACCAAAAGGCAAAAGGCCTCCTGCGGGGACAGGGGCTGGGATTAAAAATGAAAAATAAAATATAAATATAGGACAAAACCTACATCACGACAAGAGAGATAACACAACACTACATGAAGAGAGACCTAAGACAACAACATAGCAAGGCAGCAACACATGACAACACAACATGGTAGCAACACAACATCACAACAACATGGTACCGTAGCAACACAAAAATAGTAGAAGCACAGAACATGGTACAAACATTAATAGGCATAGTCGATTGCTCAGTTTTGCCAGTTGGCCAGCTCTAAGAAGATTCCTGGTTGTTCCAAAATTCTTCCATTTAAGAATGATGGAGACCACAGTGTTCTTGGGGACCTTCAATGCTGCAGAAATGTTTTGGTACCCTTCCCCAGATCTGTACCTCGTCACAATCCTGTCTCGGAGCTCTATGGATAATTTATTCGACCTCATGGTTTGGTTTTTGCTCTGACATGCACTGTCAACGGTGGGACCTAAAATAGACAGGTATGTGCGTTTCCAAATCATGTCCAATCAATTGAATTTACCACAGGTGGACTCCAGTCAAATTGTAGAAACATCTCAAGAATGATCAATGGAAACAGGATGCACCTGAGCTCCATTTCTAATTTGCTGAAACGTCTAAAAACCTGTTTTAGCTTAGTCATTATGTTGTATTGTGTGTAGATTGATGAGGATTTTATTTATTGAATCCATTTTAGAATAAGGATGTAACGTAACAAAATGTGGAAAAAGTCAAGGGGTCTGCATACTTTCCGAGTGCACTGTATATACAAAAAAATATATGGGGCATTGGAAATTATGCAGACAATTACATTGATGGAATCTACAATCTAATATAAAAACAAATGTACACCTTCACACACGCACATTCACACACATTCATATGTGGCCAGTACTGTAGACATATGAATCAAAAGGAAAGAACATTAGCATTCCCATCTGCTTCTCTGTGCACAGAGGAGGGGAATGGGAGCATGGTTGACACTGTGACAGGAAGTTGGACTGTGTGTGGTATGTGTTGCGTTCATGTACAGTACATGTGTGTGCGCCTGTTTCTAAGTGAGAGAAAGGGTAATATTATTCTCCACACACACAGTGATGTAGACCATTCTTTCCACAGTTCATCACGAAAAACAAATATACCAACTGACAACCTCTCCCTACATACCATCAGACAACCTCCCCTACATACCATCACACAATCTCCTCCTACAAACTATCAGAAAACCTCCCCCTACATACCAACTGACAGCCTCCCCCTACATACCATCAGACAACCTCTCCCTACATACCATCAGACCACCTCCCCTTACATACCACCGTACAACCTCCCCTTACATACCATCAGACAACCTCCCCTAGATACCATCAGACAACCTCCTCCTACATACCAACTGACAACCTCCCCTACATACCATCAGACAGCCTTCCTTACATACCATCAGACAACCTCCCTCTACATACCATCAGACAACCTCCCTCTACATACCATCAGACAACCTTCTCCTACATACCATCAGACCACCTCCTCCTACATACTATCAGACAATCTCCTCCTACATACCATCACACAACCTCCTCCTACATACTATCTGACAACCTCCCCTTACATACCATCAGACAGCCTCCCCCTACATATCATCAGACAGCCTGCCCATATATACCATCAGACAACCTCCCGGCTACATACATACAGTACATGACCAAAACTATGTGGACACCTGCTCGTCAAACATCATTCAAAAATCATGGGCGTCAATGTGGAGTTGGTCCCCCCTTTGCTGCTACAGTATAACAGCATCCTCTCTTCTGGAAGGCTATCCACCAGATGTTGGAATATTGCTGTGGGGACTGGCTTCCATTCAGCCACAAGAGCATTAGTGAGGTCATGCACTCATGTTGGGCGATTAGGCCTGGATCGCAGTCGGTGTTCCAATTCATCTTAAAGGTGTTCGATCGGGGCTCTGTGCAGGCCAGTCAAGTTCTTCCACACCGATCTCATCAAACCGTTTCTGTATGGACCTTGCTTTGTGCATGGGGGCATTATCATGTTGAAACAGGAAAGGGCCTTCCCCAAACTGTTGCCACAAAGTTGGAAGGACAGAATGATCTAGAATGTCATTGTATGCTGTAGCGTTAAGATTTCCCATCATTGGAATTAAGTGGCCTTGCCGAAACCATGAAAAACAGCCACAGACCATTATTCCTCCTCCACCAAACTTTACAGTTTGCACTATTCCTTGGGGCAGGTACTGTTCTCTTGGCATCTGCCAAACCAAGATTTGTCCGTTGGACTGCAAGATGGTGAAGCGTGATTCTCACTCCAGAGAACACGTTTCTACTACTCCAGAGTCCAATGGCAGCGAGCCTTACACGACTCCAGCCGACACTTGGCATTGAGTATGCTGATCTTATGCTTGTGTACGGCTGCTCGCCCATGAAAACCCATTTCATGAAGCTCCCGACGAACAGTTATTGTGCTAACGTTGCTTCCAGAGGCAATTTGGAACTCATTGTGAGTATTGCAACTGAGGACAGACAATTTTTCCGCGCTACACGCGGTCCCATTCTGTGAGCTTGTGTGGCCTACCACCTCACGGCTGAGACGTTGTAGCTCCTAGACATTTCCACTTCACAATAACAGCACTTACAGTTGGTCAGGGCAATTCTAGCATCGACTTGTTGGAAAGGTGGCATCCTATGACTGTGCCACATTGAAAGTCACTGAGCTCTTCAGTAAGGCTGAGACTGCCAATGTTTCTCTACGGAGATTGCATGGCTGTGTGGTCAGGTGTGGCTGGAATAGCCGAATACACTAATTTGAAGGGGTGTCCACATACTTTTGTATATACAGTGCCTTGCAAAAGTACTCACCCCCCCTTAGCATTTTTCCTATTTTGTTGCATTACAACCTGTAACTTAAATTGATTTTTATTTGGATTTCAGGTAATGGACATACACAAAATAGTCCAAATTGGTGAAGAGAAATAAAAAATAAAAAAAACAGAAAATGGTGCGTGTGTATGTATTCACACCCTCTGCTATGAACCCCCTAAATAAGATCTGGTGCAACCAATTAACTTCAGAAGTCACATAATTAGTTAAATAAAGTCCACCTGTATGCAATCTAAGTGTCACATGATCTGTCACAAGATCTCAGTACATATACACCTGTTCTGAAAGGCCCCAGAGTCTGCAACACCACTAAGCAAGGGGAGCCACCTAGCAAGAGGTACTATGAAGACCAAGGAGCTCTCCAAACAGGTCAGGGACAAAGTTGTGGAGAAGTACAGACCAGGGTTGGGTTATAAAAAAATATCAGAAACTTTGAACATCCCACAGAGCACCATTAAATCCATTATTAAAAATGTGAAAGAATAGGGTACCACAACAAACCTGCCAAGAGAGGGTCGCCCACCAAAAGTCACGGACCATGCAAGGAGGACATTAATCAGGGAGGCAACAAAGAGACCAAAGATAACCCTGAAGGAGCTTTAAAGCTCCACTGTGGTGAGTGGAGTATCTGTCCATAGGACCACTTTAAGTTGTACACTCCACAGAGCTGGGCTTCACAGAAGGGCCAGAAAAAAATAATCAAACATGTTTGGTGTTCGCCAAAATGCATGTGGGAGACTCCCCAAACATATGAGACTAAAGACTCAAATCAGATGAGACTAAAATGGAGCTGTTTGGCCATCAAGGAAAACACTATGTCTGGCGCAAACCCAACACTTCTCATCACCCCGAGAACACCATCCCCACAGTGAAGCATGGTGGTGGCAGCATCATGCAGTATTTATGCTGCAGTAATTTGTGTGTCAGGGTGCTAGGGTCAGTCTGTTATATCTGGAGTATTTCTCCTGTCTTATCCAGTGTCCTGTGTGAATTTAAGTATGCTCTCTCTAATTATCCTTCCTTCCTTCCTACCTTTCTTTCTTTTTCTCTCTCTCTCTCTCTCTCTCTCTCTCTCTCTCTCGGAGGACCTGAGCCCTAGGACCATGCCTCAGGACTATCTGGCCTGATGACTCCTTGCTGTCTCCAGTCCACCTGGCCATGCTGCTGTTCCAGTTTCAACTGTTCTGCCTGCGGCTATGAAACCCTGAGCTGTTCACCAGACGTGCTGTTTTCAACTCTCTAGAGACAGCAGGAGCGGTAGAGATACTCTGAATGATCGGCTATGAAAAGCCAACTGACATTTACAGCTGAGGTGCTGACCTGTTGCAGGTCAACAGAACATCTTGGCCATGCTCTGTTATCATCTCCACCCGGCACAGCCAGAAGAGGATTGGCCACCCCTCTTAGCCTGGTTCCTCTCTAGGTTTCTTCCTAGGTTCTGACCTTTCTAGGGAGATTTTCTGCTTTGCAGTTACAGCTTTGCTTTGCTTGCTGTTTGGGGTTTTAGACTGGGTTTCTGTACAGCACTTTGAGATATCAGCTGATGTAAGAAGGGCTTTATAAATACATTTGATTTGATTTGGGGATTTTTTTCATCGGCAGGGACTGGGAAACTGGGATGGAGGAATGATGGATGGCGCTAAATACAGGGAAATTCTTGAGGGAAACCTGTTTCAGTCTTGCTGAGATTTGAGAATGGGACATAGGTTCATCTTCCAGCAGGACAATGAACCTAAGCATACTGCTAAAGCAACACTTGAGTGGTTTAAGGGGAACATTTAAATGTCTTGGAATGGCTTAGTCAAAGCCCAGAGCTCAATCCAATTGAGAATCTGTGGTATGACTTACAGATTCCTGTACACCAGTGGAACCCATCCAACTTGAAGGAACTGGAGGGGTTTTGCCTTGAAGAATGGCAAAAATCCCAGTGGCTAGATATGCCAAGCTTATAGAGACATACCCCAAGAGACTTGCAGCTGTAATTGCTGCAAAAGGTGACTCCACAATGTATTGACTTTGGGGGGGGGGGGGGGTGAACAGTTATGCACGCTCAAGTTTTCTCTTTTTTTTCTCTTATTGCTTGTTTGTTTCACAATAAAACATATTTAGCATCTTCAAAGTGGTAAGCATGTTGTGTAAATCAAATGATACAAAGCCCCCCCCCAAAATATTTGAATTCCAGGTTGAAAAATGCCAAGAGGGGTGAATACTTTTGCAAGCCACTGTGTAGTGCACCACCAGACAGGGAAACAAGAGCACTGTGACATGTGGTATTGTTCACCAACCTGAACTATTTCTATCAAATAGTGGAAGTACAGCAGTCATGTTTTGACGTGGATAAGGGAAAATAGACAATGGTACAGACATCAGGATACGAACATATGTCATACAAACAGCACAAACAGAATAATTGTATATTTAGTACAGCACTAGATACCATAAGCTAACACTCAGTCCGCCTGGTTCAACCATGTATGAGTTCCATTTGTATGTAAGTCACTGTTTAATTGCTATTGCAATTATCTCCTGACCCAGGATCGGCTTAATTAAGCTACTTTTCACATACCTTCCATGGCAATTAATGCTGATTTGCATTGTTAATACAATGTCACCTTTCCCACCTCCTCCACAGCAAAATGTGAGAACCAAATTGTTGCCATGGTGACACGGCCATTAAACAGTGTACATCTGTTTCACCTGTTTGTTTAGTCTTCCAATATTTACTTGTTATATACAGAAGCTCATTTAAATGGAAACCATTTTGAAAGAGGATCATTCAGTGGAGAGGTTTCTCTGAAACTTTGTTTGGGAAAAAACGATTAATCGTAAAATAAGTTAATAGTTCACACAATATAATTCTGCAGTGGAAAGACACAATTGCTAGTAAGATGGCTGTAATAAATCATGTAATATGTCAAACACTTTGAGAAATATTTGCACAAAGGATTTGAAAATATTAATATTCCTCTAGTATTTATGTCATCCAATCTCATTAAAAGCCAATATAGAAAACAAATTAATCATGAAACCAGCACATTCACTGTATGAGGAAATCATACTTTTTTCTTTACATGAAACATCATCAGGATGGCTATTGAAACTCACATCTATAGCAAGAATAATCAATGGCTCTGAGAAAGCTCATTTTAACCGAAATGTCCATCCATCAGTCAAATAACCTTTGCTATGGTGAATGTGTCTGTTTTGTATTAAAAGCGCTGTTATTATCAGAATCATACTAACACCATGAATTCCATGATTGACAGCAAATTCTATGGACCGGCTCTTTGATCTAACAAGACACCAATACAGGCTTGACAAATGCAGAAACAAAACCTTGTTAACTGGGATAATATTGATTAAAATATCAGGTTGAATCTTTCAACTGCCTTGTAGAGGCTTGACAAACAAATGGTCCATAATGGTCCTTCTGGTTTTGAATGGCTTGGACAGACTGAGAAATGAGCAGGGGGTCCTTCTCAGTGTGCTCATCAGGGGGATGTTATACTCTCCCTCGGCTCAGCAAGGGCTTGAAGCCAGACTACAAAGAGATCCCTTTCTCCATCTCTCTCCCTCTCTCCCTTTCTCTTTCCAACACTCTCTCCTTTCTTCTTCCCCTCCTGCTCTTTATTTGCGTCAGCCATCTCCGGTTGGTGGGATCAGTGAGGGACATAATGGGCTAATTAGGTGAATAAAACAGCACTCTGCCAATACAATGGAAATGTCAGACTCGGAGCGATAATTTGACTCCGAAGTGGAGGCGAAAGGGCGCTGGCGGATTTACTCAAGTGATGGGATGGACCTTTCCCTTTCCCCTTTATTTAAATGTCACTCAGGACTCAGGAACCATTAGAGGGGGTGAGGTGGCACCCGATTTGGGGTCAAGCTCTTCATATGATGGATGAAGGGTTGTAGATTCGACTGATAGTTGACTTCATAGAAGTAGTATTGGCATTTGAGTTTTGTTTCACTTAAAGGTGTGCCTATATCACTTTCTGACACTTTTAATGATTTGACCGATACAAAATGGAAGACAAACCTCATCTGCGTATTTGAAAACCAAATCTTTTCTTTCTTATTCAGTTGCAAATAATTGACCAAGGTAGTCTCCATCTAAAAGCATCGTTGGACAGCTCTTAAACAGGATTGAGTCTATTGAACTACAGGACCTAATCAAATACATCAATCTACCAACCATGTGCAGAAGCTTTGGCAGTGAGGACCAATGACAGGTGACGAATCCCAGTCGATAACTACCAACAAGCTCAAACTCAGCTTCATTGAACAGAGGGGAAAACTACGTACCGGGTTTGAGGAGTTAGCGATGTAACTTTGGTCAACTCTGAGTTCAACTCGTGCTAACCGGTCATAAGAAAGTGGCTCAACATTTAGACAGGTACATTTCTATGGCAATCCTTCACAACTAACCTGCTCTGGGGAAGACTAACTCCTTTTATCCTGAATGAAGTGCCTGAGCAATGAGTTCAGGGACAATCAAATCAGATACATTCTCTCTTGCAAAGATTGTGTCATCATCCCCTTTATTTGGGTGGCAGGTAGCCTAGTGGTTAGAGCATTGGGACAGTAACCAGAAGGTTGCTAGATTGAATCCCTGAGCTGACAAGTTAAAAATCTGTCGTTCTGCCTCTGAACAAGGCAGTTAACCAACTGTTTCTAGGCCGTCATTGTAAATAAGAATTTGTTCTTACCTGACTTGCCTGGTTAAATAAATAAATAAAAATAATTTGAGGAAGACAACTTGATGTTTTTTTGTGTACATTTTGTGTACATTTTTTAATTCAAATCACATTTCACTTGTCACATGTTTTGTAAACAACAGGTGTAGACTAAAACTGAAATGCTTACTTACGGTCTTCCCAAAAACGCAAAGAGAAAATAAATCAATTCTAGAAAAAATGATAACATGAGAAATAAACATACAATTAGTAACGATAACTTGGCTATATACACTGGGTACCGAGTACGAGTCGATGTGCAGTACCGAGTCGATGTGCAGTACCGAATCGATGTGCAGTACCGAGTCGATGTGCAGTACCGAATCGATGTGCAGTACCGAGTCGATGTGCAGTACCGAGTCGATGTGCAGTACCGAGTCGATGTGCAGTACCGAGTCGATGTGCAGTACGAGTCGATGTGCAGTACGAGTCGATGTGCAGTACCGAGTCGATGTGCAGTACCGAGTCGATGTGCAGTACCGAGTCGATGTGCAGAGTCGATGTGCAGTACGAGTCGATGTGCAGTACCGAGTCGATGTGCAGTACCGAGTCGATGTGCAGTACCGAATCGATGTGCAGTACCGGGTTGATTTGCAGGGGTACGAGGTAATTGAGGTAGAAACGCTATATATATATATATATATATATATAAAAGTATGTGGACGCCCCTTCAAATGAGTGGATTCGGCAATTTCAGCCACTGCCATTGCTGACAGGTGTATAAAATCGAGCACACCACCATGCAATCACCACAGACAAACATTGGCAGTAGAATGCTTATTGAAGAACTCAGTGACTTTTAGCGTGGCACCGTTAAAGGATGCCACCTTTCCAACAAATCAGTTAGTCAAATGTCTGCCCTGCTAGAGCTTCTAAGTGATGTAACTGTAAGTGCTGTAATTGTGAAGTGAAAACGTCTAGGAGCAACAATGGCTCAGCTGCAAAGTGGTACACCACACAAACAAACAGAACGAGTGCTGAAGTGCGTAGTGCGTAAAAATCGTCTGTCCTCTGTTGCAACATTCACTACCAAGTTCCAAAATACCTCTGGAAGCAACATCAGCACAATAACTGTTCATCAGGAGCTTCATGAAATGGGTTTTCATGGCCGAGCAGCCGCACACAAGACTAAGATCACCATGCGCAAATGCCAAGCATCGGCTGGAGTTGTGTAAAGCTCGCCGCCATTGTTCTCTGGAGCAGTGGAAACGTGTTTTCTCGAGTGATGAATCACGCCTCATCTGGCAGTCTACCTGTTGTCCCAATGCACAGTGCCAACTGTAAAATTTGGTGGAGGAGAAATAATGGTCTGGTGCTGCAGAGCCCTGACCTCAACTCCATTGGAAACCTTTGGGATGAATTGGAACGCCGACTGCGAGCCAGCCCTAATCGTTCAACATCAGTTCACCGCCTTACTAATGCTGAATGGAATCAAGTCCCCGCATCAATGTTCCAACATCTTGTGGAAAGACTTCTCGGAAGAGTGGAGGCTGTTATAGCAGCAAAGGGGAGACCACCTCCATATTAATGCCCATGATTTTGGAATGAGATGTTGGAAGAGCAGGTGTCCACATATTTTTGGTCATATAATGTAGGTAGGGGTAAGGTGAGTAAGCAACATGATAGATAATAAACAGTATGAGTTTAGAGATAAAATATTTAGTCCAAAAAGGGTCATTACAGATAGTCCAGGTAGCTATTTGGTTAGCTATTTAGAAGTCTTATGGCTTGGGGGTAGAAGCTGTTCAGGATCATGTTGGTTCCAGACTTGGTGCATCGGTACCCCTTGCCATGTGGTAGCCGAGAGAACCGTCTATTACTTTGGTGGCTGGAGTCTTTGACAATTTTTAGGGCCTTTCTCTGACACTGCCTGGTATAGAGGTCCTGGATGGCAGGGAGCTCCTCACCAGTATGGTACTGGACCATACGCACTACCCTCTGTAGAACAAGCAGTTGCCATACCAAGCGGTGATGTAGCCAGTCAAGATGCTCTCAATGGTGCAGCTGTAAAACTTTTTGAGCATCTGAAGGCCCATTCCAAATCTATTCATCCTCCTGAGGGGAAAGGCGCTCTCGTGCCTTCTTCACGACTGTGTTGGTGTGTGTGCACCATGTTAATTTCTTAGTGATGTGGACAAAGAGGAACTTGATGTTCTCAACCCGCTCCACTACAGCCCCATAAATGGGCGTGGATGTGGGCGTGCTCGGCCCTTGGTTTCCTGTAGTCCACGATCAGATCCTTTGACTTACTGCCATTGAGGGAGAGGTTATTGTCCGTGCAAGGCCACGTAGTCGCGGGTGAACAGGGAGTACAGGAGGGGACTAAGCACACACCCCTGAGGGCCCCCTGTGTTGAGGGTCGGTGTGGCGGATGTGTTGTTGCCTACCCTTTCCACCTGGGGGCAGCCCATCAGGAAGTCGAGGATCCAGTTCAAGAGGGAGGTGTTCAGTCCCAGGGTCCTGAGCTCAGTGGTGAGGTTAAAATACCTATCACATGACACAGTTAGTAATGACAGCATTTGCTTTTCAAACTTTATCGCGCGATTGTATTTTGAAATTTGTGAAAGGCAAACTGACAGCAGCAACAAACCATAGACATGAACAAACCATAGACCATAGACAATCCATAAATGGCGGTTCCCATTCAAGGCAAGACTGGCAGCCATTGCTAGTGTACCCATGAGATTAATAGTCAAACCATAGATATAGAATCCATAGATGTCAGTTCCCATTCAAGTCAGGACTGGCAGCCATTTCTAGTGTACCCATGAGTTTAAAAGTCAAATTGCCAGGTTAAGAGATTCCAAAACCCTTTTATGGATTTTATGGCTAAGGCAAAAATGCAACAAGCTATTCCACAGCTATAAGGAGAGATACAAGTGGGGAAAAATGTGATTGTGCATTGATAACCACCCCAAAGCACACCAAAGACTGCATTAACGATAAGCAATAAAATAAAAACCTATTTAACACAATGGCCTGCTGAATGTTTTGATTTGGCACAAATTAAAATGTGGCACTGACTATCCCATGGATTTATATTTCAGCATTGTCTCAAAGAAGAGTTCGGTGTTTGACTAGCCATGTGAGAGATGCAAGCGCAGTTACAAGCCTGCTAGTATCCACCGTCGTAGTACGGATGAAGCCTGACCTGGAATGGGAAGCTAACTGAAGCTGGATAGCTTTCTAAAAGCCTGAGTAGATTAGCATGCTTTGTAGTATACCACTCAGGTGGTGTTAGTGACCGATCTCCCAGAGTCAGGACCATTAAACATAGATTGACTATTGGGGAGATGATACACACACTGATTGTGGGCAACACATTCACAAACACATTCTAAAAACCATCATATCTGAACCTCAAATCCTAGTACAGGATAATGTTATTTTGTTATCCATCCATGTGGTAGGAATATAGAATGGCATTGTAAGTGGCAGTACAGTAAATAGAAAATAATGGGGTGGAAATCATCCACATATCATCCCAACAGCATGTAATCATATGGTCTTTCTTTCCCTTACATAGATTGTCAGGAGGTAATAACAAATCTCCAAGGGTTAGATGCATCGAGCACAAACTGGTTTTGTTTGGAATATCAGATAAGGTGTTGCTCTTCCGCCCTCATCCACCTCTAACTACGAGTCCAGCTGTGAGGATCGATACCAGGAAGTGGAAGGAGGTCAACGAGTTTCATTTCAACTTTCTGCTCAGTAGACAGACAAACTGACTGAACATCTAACATCAAAAGAAGAACTTGTGATTTAACATTAAAAAGATTCATATTCGATACCTGCCCTGGGTGTATTTTTGATAACATATTTAATTTACGTGAGACAAGTATTGCATGCTTGTTGATTCCAATAAGAATTTTTTAAGGGGTGATGTAATGAAAAACTTAACATTATGATTCCAATAAGCATTTTTAATGGTGTGATATAATGAAAAACTTTAACATTGTGATTCCAATAACTATTTTTAAAGGGGCAGTGTACTGAAAAACATAACATTATGATTCCAATAACTATTTTTAAAGGGGCAGTGTACTGAAAAACATAACATTATGATTCCAATAACTATTTTTAAAGGGGCAGTGTACTGAAAAACATAACATTATGATTCCAATAACTATTTTTAAAGGGGCAGTGTACTGAAAAACATAACATTATGATTCCAATAACTATTTTTAAAGGGGCAGTGTACTGAAAAACATAACATTATGATTCCAATAACTATTTTTAAAGGGGCAGTGTACTGAAAAACATAACATTATGATTCCAATAACTATTTTTTAATGGGGCGGTGTACTGAAAAACATGATCACACAAATGAACGCTCAAAATAGTCAAAAATCCCTGACACAGAACACCACACATTCAATGTCCGATTTAGACGTTGATAAGCGAGTGAATCTCCGAGCTAGCAACTGGCTATTTATCAAGTTGGCTAAGTTAGTAAGTGATCAGGGTTAGGTACTGTATAAGGAAGTTAGTAATTAATCAGGGTTAGGTATAATTGAGTTAGTAAGTGATCAGGGTTAGGCATAAGTGAGTTAGTAAGTAATCAGGGTTAGGTACTGTATAAGGAAGTTAGTAATTAATCAGGGTTAGGTATAAGTGAGTTAGTAAGTGATCAGGGTTAGGTATAAGTGAGTTAGTAAGTGATCAGGGTTAGGTATAAGTGAGTTAGTAAATGATCAGGGTTAGGTATAAGTGAGTTAGTAAGTGATCAGGGTTAGGTATAAGTGAGTTAGTAAGTGATCAGGGTTAGGTATAAGTGAGTTAGTAAGTGATCAGGGTTAGGTATAAGTGAGTTAGTAAGTGATCAGGGTTAGGTATAAGTGAGTTAGTAAGTGATCAGGGTTAGTTATAAGTGAGTTAGTAAGTGATCAGGGTTAGGTATAAGTGAGTTAGTAAGTGATCAGGGTTAGGTATAAGTGAGTTAGTAAGTGATCAGGGTTAGGTATAAGTAAGTTAGTAAGTGATCAGGGTTAGGTATAAGTAAGTTAGTAAGTGATCAGGGTTAGGTATAAGTAAGTTAGTAAGTGATCAGTGCTAGGTGTAAGTAAGTAAGTAAGTGATCAGGGTTAGGTATAAGTAAGTTAGTAAGTGATCAGGGTTAGGTATAAGTAAGTTAGTAAGTGATCAGGGTTAGGTATAAGTAAGTAGCCTTGTATTTACAACACAGTGATTAGTCCACAAGGGGCACCAAAAACAACAACGAATAAGGATTCGTACCTCTGCCACTGGGGGATTGCGAGCCGAGGGCTGTGTCTAACAATCCATCTGTGATTATGCTTGAGAGAACAGGCCGTTCTGAATGCACTCTGTAGTTATTGATTAGCTATAATGCCTCAGTAAAGCATTTATTAAACCTGATCTTCTAACATTGTATCTTGTTCACAAAGCCCCCCACCTCTCTCCTATAAGGTGCGCAATAAGAATGTCTAGAGATAAGCTAACGTGCCCAGCTCTGATTGTGTGTGTGTGTGTGTGTGTGTGTGTGTGTGTGTGTGTGTGCGTGCGTGCGTGCGTGCGTGCGTGTGTGTGTGTGGGTAACATCCAGAGAGTGGCGGGGGGATCAACAAACCCATCGTCTTCAGGACACATTCGTGACTTGAATGATGTAAATTAACGTTCCACTTATAAATAATAAAATAAAATTCAAATTAACAAATCCCCCCTGTCATTTTGCAAGACATAAACCTCAGTAACAGTTAAACATTTCATTTGAGGTATAGGCTATTTCATCTGTTACGTGTGTCATTTCTTGAAATCAGACAAACAAATGCATGTGGTTTGCAATTAGACCTGCCTCTCCATTATTTTGTATTAAATTGTGCTTAGTCCAAACATATCATTATTTTGTATTACATTGTGCTTAGTCCAAACATATCATTATTTTGTATTACATTGTGCTTAGTCCAAACATATCATTATTTTGTATTACATTGTGCTTAGTCCAAACATATCATTATTTTGTATTAAATTGTGCTTAGTCCAAACATATCATTATTTTGTATTAAATTGTGCTTAGTCCAAACATATCATTATTTTGTATTAAATTGTGCTTAGTCCAAACATATCATTATTTTGTATTACATTGTGCTTAGTCCAAACATATCATTATTTCATATTAAATTGTGCAAACTCCAAACATATCGTGATGCGTGTCGGGATAGCCCTTCGCTCTGAAACCTAAAACGTTGCTGGCTTGGCCGAAGTGGCTATCGAGGGTCAAATTAGTCGCTACATCCTCAATAATTTTCACTCCCTCAGCTTTGGGACGGGCACGAATGGAGGGCAGAGGGTCGAGGGGAAGGGTGATTTGGGATTCAGACATAGTGTACGTGTGTGTGTTTCCGTGTGTCCATGTCCGTGCTTGCGTGAAGGAGAGAGAGAGAGAGAGAGACAAGGAGGGAGGGAGGGAGGGAGGGAGGGAGGGAGGGAGGGAGGGAGGGGTTAGAACGTGTGTATGTCATTACCACAATGAATAATTCATCCCCTTGTTTGACTTAATAACTCTGGAGTATCTGGGGATCAGGTTGGATGGTTGTTTGTTCTGTGATAAGCTGATGAAGCCTGTTATCTTAGCGGCCAGTGCTAAATTAGCCTGTTTTCTCCACTGATTCGAATCTCCTACACGGGCGCTTCTTCCGCCCCATACCAAAAAGGAGGTTACCAGGAATACTGTGTCAGTGGCAGCATATTATGCAACATGCGTTGTGACTGAAATGGTCTTGTATATGAAGACAGAAAGGGGTATGCTTTGAGTTTGATGTCTCTGCTTTGAACGAAACCCAGGAAAAACTGTGCACACACAGAGCTTGCTCGGAAACCTTGGAGCGTGTGTCTGTTTGCGGTCCAATCTTTTAAAGTAAGTCTAGAGGTCTACACCTCATTAGTGCAGTCCCATCCTGCAGGATGTGGCTTTCTCCACATGCATGACTCTAGCGCTGTCAGAACACTTAAGCCTGCCGTGCTTCGAAATGGACAAATGTTCACCTTAGTGCTGGGAAAAGCAGCCCAATCCGTTCTCTGTGCCGTGTCACTGCAATGCCATTTCTAGTGAATGTTAAACACACGCCGTCACGTCGTCTCTCTGTACACTCTTAGGGGAAAGAAGGTGCTAGAACTTGAAAGGTTTCTTTGGCTGTGAACGGACCTTCCTAGGTAGTTTAGAGTTCTGATAAAATTCCTTTCAGACTGAAATACACTCGCCGTGCCTCTCAATGATCACCTCTTATGATGGAGACTCATGATGGAGACTCATGATGGAGACTCATGATAGATACCTATGATGGAGACTCATGATAGAGACTCATGATAGATACCTATGATGGAGGCTCATGATGGATACTTAAGATGGAGACTCATGATGGATACTTATGATGGAGACTTATGATGGAGACTCATGATAGAGCGCTATGATGGAGACTCATGATAGATACCTATGATGGAGACTCATGATGGAGACTCATGATGGAGACTCATGATGGAGACTCATGATGGATACTCATGATGGATACTCATGATGGAGACTCATGATGGAGACTCATGATGGAGACTCATGATAGATACCTATGATGGAGACTCATGATGGATACTCATGATGGAGACTCATGATGGAGACTCATGATGGAGACTCATGATGGAGACTCATGATAGATACCTATGATGGCGACTCATGATAGAGACTCATGATAGATACCTATGATGGAGGCTCATGATGGATACTTAAGATGGAGACTCATGATGGATACTTATGATGGAGACTTATGATGGAGACTCATGATAGATAGCTATGATGGAGACTCATGATGGAGACTCATGATGGAGACTCATGATGGAGACTCATGATGGAGACTCATGATGGATACTTAAGATGGAGACTCATGATGGATACTTATGATGGATACTTATGATGGAGACTTATGATGGAGACTCATGATAGATAGCTATGATGGAGACTCATGATGGAGACTCATGATGGAGACTCATGATGGAGACTCATGCCATTACACCTTCTTAATCACCTTATTGATCCATTTGCGGTGGATTTCCTTTCTACTTCATTTCCAGTGAAGCTGCACAGTACTAGAGAGTTGAACATTTTATTAAACTTAGAACACAATCAGGACTAGAGCCCATAGGGGAACAGATGAGGTTGTGAGGGAGAGGTTTTTCCAGTGGCTTTCTCTTGTGTGGGGTTAATTGAAGTCTGTAATGCTTGGAAATGAACTCTACAAGGTGTCAGAGGATGTCTGAAACTTCTCTCTGACCGAGCTTCAACAAATGTTTTTTTACTTAGCAAATGCCTCTTTTTTATGAGAGGAGATTAAGGCAAACTTTTATAATATATCTATTTTTTTAAAGCACCAGGAACTAATGAATAAAGTACTATTTATATGGTCCTCTTCCATTAATTGGGATTGTATTGCTTGCTTGACTTCTTGTCATATTGGAAGGCATACCTAAGTATTGTATTAATAATAGCCTACATTTATTTATATGTGATTTAATTATCACTGAAACATATTTTCATTTCAATGCAATAGGATTGATAATTGTAGGCTCCAATGATTTTGAGTCTCAATCGAGGTAATTCCACTGGTAGTTTTGATTTTTTACTAGCTATGACTCGTTACACCTGAACTGTCAGATTTTCACACATCATTCCCATTTGGTCCTGCAGGTGGCGCGCGCTACAAGAACAACTAACTCCTGCTGCGCTCTGTTTTCGACCCCCAGCTCATCTTAAATCAGCGTGTTACGCACCAACCTGATACCTGTATACTCTGTGAATTAGAGCAGTCTTCACATTTTGGAAGTGAGAGAGGTACGATCAAATAAGCAAAAGGATATAGCCCAAGCACGTAGTCTATGTGCTTGCTTGGATCTAGTTGACATGACTATTGCCTATAATGTTGTTGAGGACGATTTGCCAAAAATATTCAAAAACGTTACGGTATAAAAGGAAGTCACGAAGTGTATGCTATTTGCATTTTATAATGTACAAAGCATTACGATAATTTCACGTTATTGTTCCACAGCCTTAAACGAATGATAGAAACAGTGTCAATGATAAAATGTGTGTTCCCCACATAACATAACCTATAGCCATCTGTCAAAAGAGTTCATCATGGACCGAGATGAAGGCGGAATATCCAGAATGATAGAACGGATCAATGAGAGGATCTATATCTCCCTCTCTCTCTCTCTCTCTCTGTATCTCTCTCTCTCTCTCTCTCTCTATATATATATATATATATAGTGTATTATTATTATATTATTATTATCTCTCTATGTATATATACATATATATATATCAAACAGTGAGTGAGAGATTTCTAAAATGTAGGTTTATGTGAGAAAAAGAATGTTAGGAAATCTACATAAATGGAACTTGCTTCGCTCCACCTTTTGTGCTGTTTGTGTATGTATGTGTGTGTGAGAGAGAGAGGGAGAGAGGGAGAGAGAGAGAGAGAGAGAGAGAGAGAGAGAGAGAGAGAGAGAAAGAAAGAGAGAGAGCAATCATTTTGAAATCACTTCACTCTCACACACACAACGTGCAGTCGCGCGGTGAGCGGCGGAGCGAACGATCCCGAGGCAGCCCATAGTTGTGTAGCTGTACAGAGGGTGACTGACAGAGGACCAAAACGCTGGCAACTAATGGACATATAGTATATTGTTTTTTGTTTTTTTACTCTGGAACCCTCTGCTACGGGAACATATTGAGGATTAGCTTAGCAGCTGGTGAGAATGTTCCAAACTAAGCACAGGATGCTGCTATAAAACTGGTCCGGAGACGTACTATATATGGTTGTTTCCGTATCCGAGGAGGGGACAACAATCTGATGTGCAGCGCTTCTGGTCACCAAGTTGTTTTCTGCCGGCAATTAACGCACTCGATTTGATATCAGGGGGACCGTCATTGGATTTGAAGGAATAGGCTAACCGTCGTCGGCTGATCAAGTGGATTGTTTGTTGTTGGGGTTTTTTATCACGGGGAGTGTTTTGTTCGTGTATTGTGGATTCCTACTTGTGGGGAGATATTGAGGGCTGAAGTGGCTTCGTTCAGGAGAGGAGAGGGATCGAAGCTTCTAGCCCGGCTGAAGCGCTCAGAACTGGGATAGGCTACTGAGGAGTTCTCATCCATCCAAGGTAGGCTATGAACTTCACTGTCACGACTCAGCGCTCATATGATGGCTTTATTGACCGTAAACACGCACATATTATGATTCACATACGAGTGGAGCCAACAAAATAACCTCGAATATTATAATTTCCTGATTTTGATAGTTGAATATTGTGTCCGTCACCTGCCTTTCATAACCTACCTTGGGTAGGCTATGCGATCCATTACGCTCAATACATTATTACATCATATGCAGGTCCGATACTGTGTATTTTCCATTTCATTGGGAAATGTAGCATTATAATGCCGACTGGGGGATAGGTAGAACTAAATATTCCACAAACGTATGGGGATGTCGGTCCGTTTCATTCCGAGGTTGAACACTTGTTGTTTGCTTTCCGACCGTGGACTTGTGTGTCGGCGGTTGATATTCCCCGCATGATCTTTCCACTGATGACTACCGATGTTAGATGTTTTCCCCTACACTAGCCTACTGGTGTGGATTTCTCTATGAGCGACGGTGCGCTTACCCCGTCCACCCTCAAAATGTCCTTTCCATATACGCCATAAATTAGCTAAAGCTCCCAACGAAATATCTCTCTCTGGGTTCACGAAAACCGATTTTTATAAGGACTTCCAGTGAGGAATATTTGAATCAAATATTTATTATTTTCCTAATTATGTATTTTTGTTGTGTGTGTATACCTCAGCCCAACCGAGCCAAATAGGCATATGAGTTGAATGTAATAGGCTAATAGTAAGGTCATAAATAGCCTAATCAATAGGCTATTACCATTACAATATATCAGGACAGAATACCCAGCAATAGGCCTATAGGCTAAAGTAGGTTGATTGTAAATTCGCCACGAATTGCCGAATAAGTACGTTTTTTTCAAATAGTCACCTAATGTAATTTATAAAACAGTCATATGGGTTGCCAATACGCCCTTCCAATACAGCCCCCTATTAGACGCGCTTGTATCACCTGTAGCTGAGTCTTTGCAAATGCTTTGTTGTACAGTACCTTTTAAAGTAATATTCCCTCTTATTTTAGCATATGAGTTTTTATCGACGGTCAATATGTTATAGTTATAACTAAATGGCAATATCTGAACTATATCAGCTATTTTTAAAAGTAGGATCAATGATGGACAGCTCTCTGAAGCGGCAGCCGTAGCCTTTTCATGACAGCCTCACTTGGCTGTGACATTACTGCGAAATCCGGTCTTTCTGGCTTCTCCCGTTCCAAGCTGTCTCCTTCCACGGAGGCGTCTAACCTGCTAGGCAGGATGGTGATGATGCGGTACACACGAAACCATAAAGATGAAACTCGCACCTCTGAATCGCCTATCTCTTAGAATGCTTTTCATAAAGTGTTATATAGGGAGATTGAGGGCGCAAAGACACACCATTCTATTAATGCATGCAATTACCTCATCTCCTCGCCACATAATAATACTGGTCTATATCTATTTTTCTTAATTTTCATATGTAATAAAAAAATATACAAATCTTGAATAGTGTTTTCCCGATAAGCGTTCATGAACTTGATGACCCTCACCGCCGCAGATAATTTGGCTATTGCAGAGCCCTTCCCAATTGGCAACAGGCTGCTGCATTCCATTTAAGCCCTTCAAATAAATAGTCTAAACTCTAAACGTAGGCCATCACCGACAAAAAACTGCTCTGTAGTAGGCCTAGCCAACGACAATTTACACAATCCTGTAAACTGTAGTCCGGCGTAGGCTAGTGACTGATGAAGCAAGCGTTAGGGGGAGGAAGGTTTTGGGTTTATTAAGGAGCTTCAGTCAAAGCACCACGATTCCTTCCCCTCTGGTAAAATGCCAAGCGCCTCCACTCGTCTTATTCATTTACATACGGGGTTCATGCAATTAAAATCGAATTGATGCTGACAAAGCGTTTCTATTTTACGTTGCTTACATAGTCTACCAGAAAATGTGTAAAAAAAAACGTGGACAAAATGTGTTGCTTTATTTTAAACGGGTAGAGGCCTAGGCCAACTGTAGATTGGTCAAGCACACTATTGTGGACTACACCGTTCAATTTGCATACTCACAAGCAACAGAGTAACGCAGGTCAGTGGAGCGATTGGTTACAGTCAGCCCACCGGGTTCCATGCAGTTTGAGTAATGCACTGAGGTTAATTATCTACACAATGGCGGATACTTTAATGTCACGCGCGGAGGGGATTCTGCGGGTCGTTTCAAGCTTCTCGTTTATTCGGTGTGTTTTACTGAGTATGTTAAGATCAGCACAATCTTGCCTCATTGAATCGTGAGTATTTTCATTAAGTTTGGTATTTTAAAAGAGTCGGCTTTAGTTGTTTGTGCTTATTATTTGACAGCAGCCTACTAAATGATTCAGCTGTGTACTGTAACCTATCGGCCTTGAAGAATTGTCAGCCTACTAGAGATAGGCTAGTTTACATGTGACCGTTTTCCATATGCGAAAAGGCTTCCTGTGTCTGTTGTTTCATTTATATATTTCTTAATTCCATTATTTTACTTTTACACGTGTGTGTATTGTTGTGAATTGTTAGGTATTACTGCACTATTGGAGCTAGGAACACAAACGCTACACACGCAATAACATCTGCAAAATATGTGTATGTGACCAACAACATTTGATTTGATTTGATGAAGTAGCTTGTCTTTCCAATTCATTCTCCTCCAAATCCGCGTCATGGTCAGATTTCAATTGTGCAATGCGGCGAATGAGCAGGGAATGTCGAGATAAACTCGAAAAATAAATAGGACTTGTTGTGTAGGCTATGCACATGTGTATGTTAAATTAATGATCTGAGTCAACAGGTGCACAGACGCCTTCATTAAAATTCTGAAAAGTTGAAATGGCATTCATTTTTTATTTTTATTAAAGGTCTTAGCCGTCTACCATAGACCTCGTGAGAATGGGTGTGGATAATTGTCTATGCTTGAAATGATGCATTTCCACAGCATGTTTTGGGTTCATTAAATCCTATTCCAATTTAGGGAAAGAGACTTCCAAATAGGTGTGTTGCCACCGCAGCCAGGAAACACGAGGCTGTTTTCCTACATGTTAATTGGCCAGAATTAGACCATGTAGTTTACATACGGATATAACCATTGCATTCATTTTTACTCCAGCAACTGTAAATACATATGTTTTCAAGGAGCTCACGCCATGACGTCTGATATTTTCCTAGGTCTTATCTTGTAATATATAAGTAGAGAGTAGTTCCATCTGCCATCTGTGGGATAATCCCTATGTGTTTATACGGCGTGTTGTGCTCAATTGAAGACAAGGTGGCATGGTGTCAGACGATATGGAGAGGGGAGTGACCGCTCTGTCTGGTTGAGAGTCTAGGTGTTGTGCACCTCGGTATGATCCAAGGAAGCAGCCGAATTATGGAGATCAAACACATTTGCCGTAGCTCTGGTATTTGTATATCATTGACCGGAGCTAGAGAACACCTCGTTTTCTCTCCGGAGATGGTGCTAGCTAGTGCATTGGCAAAGAGCAGTTAGTTGGAGCGGTTCGACCACAATCATTCTCACTGCAGTTTATCTCCTAGGCTAGACTAGAGGAAGACAGAGAGGATTCAGTGTCCTGCTCACCGAGACGAGAGTCTTCCAGCCCAGTACAGTGTCTCTGCCACAGCACAGGAGACAGTGTCTGAACAACACTTCCGTTACCTTGTTCCTGATATTGTTTTGCAGTGCGTTCCCACCAGCAGCCCCACAGATAGTCCCAGCATGTTGTGTCTCGCTGTACATCATCCTAGCACGCCATATCTCTGCCAGCCAGCACCAGTGGGTGGTGTAGTGGAGCACTTTAGTCTCCATTCGCCCTAAGCAGCCAGCCGTGGCTCGGTGGTGCTATCACCCTAATGGTCTGCCTCTTTGACCGGCATAGTCTGGCACACAGGCTGGCAGACAGGCAACCAGCAACAGTTTGCCTGCTTCCCAATAGAGGGGAGAGAGTGATCTGGGCCAAACAATTGGGTTGAATGAAATCGTTAAAGTAATCCCTTGGGTAAGGGACCACCCATATAGCATGGTGAGAAGCCCCCGTCCAGCAGTCTCCAGAGCGGGGAAGAGAATGGGTGCGATTGTGCTGGACAATGACCTGGCTGGATGGGCCATCCAAGGTTGGGTTCTGTCTGGCTTTAGGACTTGCTCACCAACCCCTCACACCTTAACCCGCCCTCCCACCCTCCTCCATCCATAGGCACTCCAGGCCAGTTTCTTGTATTGTGGCGATAGAGAGCAGTAGTAGGAGGCTGTTCAATGTGCTCCTCAATTCTGACAATGGAGCCAAATAATATGTGTGTCTGTGATAGATTTAGATGTCCAAAGTGCTTATGCAATAGATCCCTTCAAACCTGAACAGTTGAAAAGCCAGTGTATAAAAAATGCAAAGAGTCATGTTCTGTGTGATTGGTACTATGTGGTTTATACATGATGGGAAAACTCAATAATACATAAGATGGTAAAGAATGTGCTTGATTGTCTGGAAGAGCCGTGTGTGTATGGGCTGTGTGTATGGGCTGTGTGTATGGGCTGTGTGTGTGTTGGTGGGGGGGTTCCTCTACTTATGTTGTTGTTGGTAACTAGGTAATAACAGTTGCTGTCGTACTCCAAAACTCAGCAGTAGCACAACAAGTTCTAAAACAAACAGGCTAACCTTTTGTTTGCCTTGAGATCTTATGAGGAGTTGGTAGGCGAGTCTTGTATAGTGCAGTAACAGGCCCTGTAGTGTGAGGTTACACATTAACCAGGGAGGGGCAGATGCCATCGTCCAGTGCTCTCTCATAGAGTCAATCATTCCTCCAGCACGTCTGGAACTATGACACTTCTTAACCTCCATAAATGCCGCTGTGTAATTAGATTCTTGAATTGTTCAGCCTTATGCACATTCCAATGCGGGCTTTAGTGAAGTGTGTATACCGTTTCTTGGTACATCACCATGGTAAAGGACTCAGCAAACTGGTCGGCCTGCTGTGCGTGTATCGCTGTTTCTTACACAACTGCTTTTGTGTCGCTTTATTAAGGCTTGACTGTAGTTGGCAGAGCCTAGTGTTGCTTTGGCTTGTTGTGGAGTATACCGTAGTGTAGTTAGCAGACCTGGGTTCAAATACTTTGGCGTTTGCTCTAGAGTTTTAGATGTAAGGGGGTTAACATTTCTGGAACTATTCTGTTGGTCCATTAAGCCAGACAAGCTCAGTCAGGCATGTAAAGTAGGTCTATTTGAAATGATTTCAAATGGTATTTGAACCCAGGTCTGGTAGCTAGCTGGCTGGTTGAAGGAAGGTTGCTGGGGGGTTAGGATGATGAATTCCTAGCCACTGGTTTGAGTTAAAACCTTAATACAACGGTTGTGCGCCGTGTCAGCGGGGAGGCCTCAGAATAGCAATTAGCCTGTTAAATCTGTTAACCTCTCTCAGTGTGGAAGCACAATGCTCACCCAGAGAAAAGAGGGAGAGGGAAAGATGAGCGGAGGGAGGGAGGAGAGCGAAGGAAACTGAAGGAGGGATGGAGTTGGAGATACAGAGAGAGAGGGAGTACATGAGGGAGAACGTGAACGAGAGAGCCAGAGAGGGGTAGCGAAGAAGGGAGGGAGGGAGAAAGAGTGTATGGAGAGAGAGAGAGAGAGAGATGTACAATGAGGGGATTTGTAATGGGTCTTTGTGAGCAGGATTTAGCGTGCAGCAAGTATTCTAGCAGAGGACACAGCATCACAGGTGTAGGGCAAGTGTGGGTGGCAGGAACAGACAGAGAAATATGAAAGCAGTAATGGTTGTGGAGCATAAAGAAAACAGCCTGTCTCACGCAGTACAATACACAGTTTACAAGTCAATGCCTTTTTATTCTGACATCTATTGGTTTAAATACCGTTTAAAGTTGACAGAATCGAGTGGGTGTGGTGAGAAGGAACAAGGAAGCTACTAGTTTCCAAGGTATTCTACGACAGCAGAGTGCTCTCGCTCGCGTTGTTCTCTTTCGAATTCTCACGTCGCTCACACACATCTCTCCAGCACTGCCAATGAGGAAGGTCGGGAGGGCTGGCCCCTGTTGATTTAGTAGCCGAAAAGCGTTGTCGCCATAAATCGGACCCCTTGTCCCCTAAATCCTGGACTGCTAATGTTGACAGATAAGGCACCGAAGAAAGCTGTGTTGATGGCCCATTGTCATTCAAATATATCCTCTATTGTCTGCCGTTGCTTGTCTGGACACTGGTCGGAGTGTCCCCTCACTCCCCTTTCCAGGAAGGCTGAAAGGGGTAGGAGTTAAGGGGTAAAGGGGAGGTGGGTTAAGGCAATGCCAGGTGCCAGATGTAGATGTGACTTTCTTAAGTCTGGGCTGTTTTGTAAACGTTGGGAGTCGTTAAGGGGCCCTGCCACTCAGAGCCACCAGGGTGTTTCATTTCCATCTCAATGTCAACCTCTTTGCCAGGCCACTCAGTTCGACCAGTCACTCACACACACACACACACACACACACACACACACACACACACACACACACACACACACACACACACACACACACACACACACACACACACACACACACACACACACACACACACAGGAATCCCCTCTCTCTCTCTCTCTCTCTCTCTCTCTCTCTCTCTCAGAACACACACTAGCGATGTTGCTCTGCTCTTCTCCTCTGTCCTCGAGCCTCAACAGCTCCCTGACTCTGCTGCCGTTCACATACAAACATGCACCCTCACTCCCTGACACACATTCACAGTTGAGTGAGACTGTTCCAGAGAGAGTCCAGAGGTGTGGGGAAGGATCAAATCACATTTTTATTTTTACTTTTTATTTTGGTTCTCACATGTGTCAAATACAACAGGTAGACCTTACAGTGAAATGCTTACTTACAAGCCCTTTAACCAACAATTTTTTCAAATAAAAAATAAGTGTTAAGAAAGTATTTTACTAAATAAACTAAAGTAAACAAAAAATGAAAACAAGACAAAAATAGAAAAACAACAAATAATTAACAGTAAAAATAATAAAATAACAGTAGCGAGGCTTTATACAGGGGGTACCAGTACAGAGTCAATGTGAGGAGGCTTTATACAGGGGGTACCAGTACAGAGTCAATGTGAGGAGGCTTTATACAGGGGGTACCAGTACAGAGTCAATGTGCGGGGGCACCGGTTAGTTGAGGTAATTGAGGTAATAAGTACATGTAGGTAGCGGTAAAGTGACTATGCATAGAACATTAACAGAGAGTAGCAGAAGAGTAAAAAGGGGGGAGTCAATGTAAATAGTCTGGGTAGCCATTTGATTATGGCTTGGGGGTAGAAGCTGTTAAGAAGCCTTTTGGACCTAGACTTGGCGCTCCGGTACCGCTTGCCGTGCGGTAGCAGAGAGAACAGTCTATGACTAGGGAGGCTGGAGTCTTTGATCATTTTTAGGGCCTTCCTCTGACACGGGATGTGAAGAACAAGTGGGGATCTTCCTGTGGCTGGAGCACGGCTTCTCCAGACTGTCTCCAAGGCCCCCCAGTAGCACAGAATCTGCATTCCAAATGGCAACATATTCCCTATGTAGTACACTTCTTTTGACCAGTACCCACCAGTTCCCATACCACTATATAAGGAATAGGGTGCCATTTGGGACTCAATGCGAGTCTCTCACTGCCCCTGAGCACCATCCATCATAATGAAACCAGTCAAATCAAACTTTATTGGTCACATACACATATTTAGCATATGTTATTGGTCACATACACATATTTAGCATATGTTATAGGTCACATACACATATTTAGCATATGTTATTGGTCACATACACATATTTAGCATATGTTATTGGTCACATACACATATTTAGCATATGTTATTGGTCACATACACATATTTAGCATATGTTATTGGTCACATACACATATTTAGCATATGTTATTGGTCACATACACATATTTAGCATATGTTATTGGTCACATACACATATTTAGCATATGTTATTGGTCACATACACATATTTAGCAGATGTTATTGCGGGGGAAGCGAAATGCTTGTGTTTCTAAGCTCCAACAGTGCAATTACATCTAACAACACACAACAATACACACAGATCCTCACACACTTCTCCTATTGCGTAATATGATATTTAATATCTGCGACATGGGTATGTACACACCTCTGTTACAGTGGCGTGATGATAAATGATCTTTCCAGTTTGATCTCTGTCACCAGCTATGGCCTCTCTAGGTTTTCACTAAGCAGTTCCACGATGAGGTCAGTAGGTTGGATGGGTTTTTAGTGGACCTCAGTGTTTTTCCCCCCACCAGCGGTACAGAATGAATTCAATGCAGCCTGTTCTCCCTGGCCTCTTCAGAGTTGTGAAATACCTGACCTGCTGAGAGGTGGAGAGGTAAGCCTGAGGCCAGGGGGGGAGGTATTTTGCACCTCTGAAAAGCCCTCTACACTCTAACACACACACAAACACACACAAACTGAACACACACTTTATAATTCTGCCTGTGTGAGTGTCATCAGGGGAAAAGAGGAGCTGTCATTTGCAGACCCAGAATTAGACTACAGAAATGAGTCTCTCTCCCACTTGCTCACCCTCAATCATAGAGTGGAGCCCCTGTTCCTCAGCAGCCTCATTAGTACATCTCTCCTGCCTGGGTATGAGGAGTGTTCTGTTGGTATATGCTAGAGAAGCCCATATGTCATTTATTGTGTGTGTGTGTGTGTGTGTGTGCATGCGCGTGCACGTGTGCGTGTGAGAAAAAGTGTGTGTGGGTGCACATATATGTTTAGGCATGGTGTGTAATATTTCTCATCTCAATGAGCGTCACACGGAACAAACAACTGCTCCCTCCTGATATGAGTGTGTTTATCTCTCTTTCTCTCTCTCTGTCTCACTCCATGTCTCTCTGTCTCTCTCTGTCTCACTCCATGTCTCTCTGTCTCTCTCGCTCTCTCTTTCTCTCTCTTATTATTTTTGCCTCATTAAAGAGCCCCTTATACTCCAGGGGACCAGACTTCCAGGAAATGAAGGTTTATTTTCCTCCTCTCTTATCTTCTCAATGGTGTACGCGCACGCTCACACACACACACAGGAACCTATATATACAAAGAGGAGGATGAGGAAGATGAGGAGGAAGAGAAGGCAAATCATTTTTCCTTTCTTTATTCAGCATGCTAGACCCTACAGATCATCTGAGGAGAAGGATGGGGATTGAGGGGATGATTAGAAGGCATCCTTTCAAAAACAAGGATGTGGAAAACTCCACAGATTAACCCCCGCAGACCTGTCTCCTTTCCCCGGTTGCAGCGAGCATGAGACTTTCCACACGCAGAGAACATATACAGTGAAGTGAATTAGAGCCAGGGGAGAACAGAGAAGTGGGGAAATGGGGATCAAAGCAATGTGCTGAAACAGAGAGATAATTAATTAAGGAGGAAAGAGGTTAAGAATCAAAAGGAGAGTTGCTTTGTGTGTAAATTACCGTGTGTTCAATTAGGACTTGATTGGGTTGCTTTTCATTGTGATATCATCAGCGCTGAAAAACAAAACCCCTGGGATTTGCCCCCACATATGATTTTCCTAGTTGCTGCCTTTTAGTGGCATATTCAGTTTCAAAGTCCAAATTAGTGAGCTGTACGCAATGTCTGGTAGCCTTGGAATAGCTGAATTACACCTAATGTTGTCAATGTCCAGAATTAGCAGGAGGAGGTAGGCAACAGTGGCAGTTGAATCCTTTTCCGTCCCCTTAGTCTACTGCTGCATATGTCATTGAAGTACCTGGCAGAGATACAAGGTTGAGTCCGTTTTATGGATTGGACATGGCTCGAACTCTCGCGAAACAGACATCTCACTCAAGTAATTGTTTCAGACACATTAAGTGTCTTGTGTAAAAAAGATTGCAATAAATTCAAACGAGACCTGTCATAAATCCCAAAGAGTTACCCAAGTGTCTTTAAAAGTTGTCCGGACCTTTTTAGAAGATGAGTGAGGCCATTTCTAATCATGTTTGTTTGTCTTTCTCATTTTCTTTCTTGCAGACCGATGCGTTTCCAGTCAAGCGGAGTGATGGTGCTGAGGTGGGATGCCACGTTGGTGTTGGCGG
Organism: Oncorhynchus nerka; assembly: GCF_034236695.1. Lineage (NCBI taxonomy): Eukaryota > Metazoa > Chordata > Actinopteri > Salmoniformes > Salmonidae > Oncorhynchus > Oncorhynchus nerka. The sequence continues at coordinate 71,248,680 of NC_088401.1, read as the reverse complement.
CCATGCTTCTGGTTTGCTGTGCCGCCGATCCCACTGACATTCTCTACCGGATGCTCGAGGAGCAGCCGCCCAACACGTTGATCGGCAGCCTGGCATCGGACGAGGGCCTCCCCGACTCAGGCCACCTGTACAAGCTGGAGGTGGGCACCCCTTACCTGCGCGTGGACGGCAAGACGGGAGACATTTACACCACAGAGGTCCCCATCGACCGTGAGACACTGCGGGACTGCCGCAACCTGTTCGAGGGCGACAAGTGCTTCCTGGAGTTCGAGGTGTCCATCACGGACCTGAAGCAGGGCCAGGGACCGCGGCTGATCGAGGGCCGCATCGAGGTGCAGGACGTCAATGACAACACACCCCAGTTCACCTCGCCCATCCTCATGCTGTCCATCCCAGAGAACACACACATCGGGGCGCTCTTCTCCATCCCCATGGCCAGCGACAAGGACTCGGGCCACAACGGCGTGGCCGAGTACTCGCTCAGCGCCGGGCCTGACGCCGACCAGCTCTTCAGCCTGCAGGTGGCCGAGGACACAGACGAGAAGCAGCCGCAGCTCATCGTCATGGGCAACCTGGACCGCGAGCAGAAAGACTCGTACGATCTCAACATCCGTGTGGTGGACGGGGGCACACCACCACGAGCCAGCAGCGCCCTGCTGAGGGTGACCGTCACCGACCAGAACGACAACGCACCCAAGTTTGAGAGGAGCCACTATGAGGCTGAGCTGGCTGAGAACAGCCCTGTGGGACACTCAGTCTTGCAGGTACTAAACACACAGAGATACCTACAGTACAGTACATACAGAGATTCTATATACTTTACATTTCTTTGAAGATTTTTAAAAACATTTTAGTCATTTAGCAGACACTTTTTTCCAGAGTGACTTACAGTTAGATAGAGATACACTCATAGACTCAGTCACAAAGTTGATATCTCTCTCCCTCTCTCAGAGCATTTCACACATGAAAATAACTGCCGTTTCATGCTGTGGGGCCATTTGTTTCGGTCAAAAGCGCAATGAAGTAGATTCACTTAGAGTAACTAAGTGAATCTTTAAATTCAGACTTTGTGGTTCAGCTATTCAACTCCCCAAACCATATTTATACTTCTCAATTTATATCTGGTGAAGAGACAGTGAAAGGAACACTATGATCCAAAGAGCCCTCAAACTCCACTTGACAAGCACCCTCATTACATTAGGCCCCCTATTTCCCATGGGGCCTGGGCACCGATACAAAACAACAGGGTTAAGGTTTAGGAAACGATGGAACCAAATCATATTCTCCTCAGCAAATGGATTTGTCTTCCTCTTTCCACTGTCACTTTAACCACCGGTTTTACAAAACACTAGTGAATTATTGACAGGTTCTGAGAATGGCATATTGGATTGCAGTGCGACACAGCCGATAAGGCGAGCCCTACAGTTGGCCGGGTTCCAGGAGCAATTTGAGACGAAGTGTCCAGGCATAAAATGTGTATAAATACTGTTAATCTCTCAGTCAACAGTTAGTCCATGCGTTGTTTTCTCCCTTCATGATCTTGCTAAGGGAGCAGTGGCAAATGAACGGCAAGGGTAGAAAAATAGTCTAATTTGACGACTTAAACAGGTCAGACGTGTCAATCAAGCATTTCTGCTTTCTCAAAGGAATTCTCTCCAAATGCCTGTTAAGTGAAATGCATTCTGGGGTTTCTGTGGAGGATGAAATGGAATGAGTCACATAGAGCATTAATACCAATAAACCCCATGGATAATCTGATGTCTGAGTCACATTAAGTCATGCGTGGCTCGGTAATGGGAGTGCTGGGGCAGTCTATTTGACTATCATATGGGGTAAGTGATACGGTGTTTTGCAAGGTGTGTTTAAGGATGAGTAATGTTAGAAAGATGACAGAAATGGATTTTGGTGTGTCAGGTGGTAAGGTGTCAGAGTGACCCTGTAAGGTTGGGTCCGACAGTTTACCTCCATTCTAAATGATACCTCGCTCATTTTCCCAGTCCGTTTACACCAGATCTACTCACAGACACCTCTATTTATACTGTGTAATCATGGGCCTATAATTCAATAAAATATATTAGGATCCTTATAGCCAAACTCACTGAGATGATATTCCCCCATGTGTAGATTACGGAGATGGCTTGTTTCCTAATGTATTAATGGAAGGCTGTTCTCAGAAGCTTATGGGAAGTTTCTTGTTTTGGCAAGGAGTACAGAGGCAGGGCCAAGTCAATCCGTTGCCACCAATCTCTGTCACTCTATCTCCTCCTATTGACCCCTGTAGGAACAATGGCCTTTTGATAATGGGAGGAACATTAACACTCTCAGTCATTTCCCCATTAACTGCCAATGACCCATGTGACAATCGCTAGATGTTTATGTGGGGCTGCGCATGCTTAGTTTTGATAGTCCATTATGCATGAGACAGAGCATGAACTTGAGCTATGAGGAGAATCAAGGCGTTGATACAATCTAGGAGTGAATTTAGAGGCATTTACATAAATTACGGGGAATACAATTGTTTCGTGGTTTTGTAAACGGTAGGTTGCAGAAGCTAAAGGCTAATCTTTTATGTGTTTGTGTGTGTGCTCGTGTGCGCGTGTCCAGGTGAAAGCCAACGACGCTGACATGGGTACCAACGGGGAGATCGACTATAGCCTGCACCAGGCCTCCGATGCCGTCCAGAGGTTGCTACGCATTGACCGCTCCACAGGGATCATCTACGTCAAGGGGCTGGTGGACCGAGAGGAGGAGAGCTTCCTCAAGTTCTTCGTGGTGGCCAAGGATCGCGGCCCCAACTCCAAGAGCTCCAAAGTCCTGGTGACCATCAACGTCAAGGACCAGAACGATAACGCACCCGCCATCGAGATCCGTGGCATCGGCCTGGTCACCCACCACGACGGTGTGGCCAACATCTCAGAGGACATGCCCATCGGCACGCCTGTAGCCCTGGTGCAGGTGTCGGATCGTGATGAAGGGGAGAATGCTGTGGTCACCTGTGTGGTGGCCGGGGACGTCCCCTTCCAGCTGCGGCCCGCCAGCGAGTCAGCCAACGACCGCAAGAGGAAATACTTCCTGCAGACCACGACCCTGCTAGACTACGAGCGCATCAAGGACTACAGGATTGAAATAGTAGCGGTGGACTCCGGTAACCCTGCACTGTCCAGCACAAACTCCCTGAAGGTGCAAGTCACCGACATGAATGACAATGCCCCTGTCTTCTCCCCCACCCTGTTTGAGGTGGACTTTGCAGAGGAGAATCAGCCAGGTGATAAGGTCCTGGATGTGGTGGCCACAGACGCGGACAGTGGGTCCAACGCAGAGCTGACCTACAGCATCATTATGGACTCGACCACTAAGGGGCTCTTTGAGATCGACCCCAAAACGGGAGAGGTGCACGTGAGGAATACGCTGGACCGTGAGCACAGGGAGCAGTACGAGTTCCACGTGGCGGCAGCCGATAAGGGCTCGCCTAGCCTGAGGGGGACGGCCACGGTGGTGATCAAGGTGCTGGACCGTAACGACAACGACCCCAAGTTCATGTTGAGCGGCTACAGCTTCTCCGTCTTGGAGAACATGCCTCCGCTCAGCCCTGTTGGCATGGTGACGGTCATCGATGCAGATAAGGGCGAGAACGCCATGGTGCGACTCTCGGTGGAGCCCGACAATGGCAAGTTTGTCATCCAGAATGGCACAGGTACTATCCTCTCCAGCATATCCTTTGACCGTGAGAAGGAGAGCACATACACTTTCCGCCTCAGGGCTGTGGATGCCGGTGACCCTCCCAGGTCCTCCTACGTGGGTGTGACCATCAACGTCTTGGACGAGAACGATAACTCCCCCTACGTAACCAAGCCCTCTAACTCCTCCTACAAGTACCTCCCGCCTCTCACGACCCCCGAGACACGCGTTGAAGTGGTGGAGGCCGAAGACATCGACACGGGACCCAACGCCGAGATGGTCTACAGCATTACCGGCGGGAACCCCTACGGACTGTTTCACATCTCGCCCAACAATGGGGAGATCACCCTGGCCCAGGAGTTCACCCGCAAGCACAACGGGCTCCACCGTCTGGTAGTGAAGGTGAGCGACAAAGGCAAGCCACCACGCCACACCACCGCCCTGGTCCACATCTTCGTCAATGAGACCATGGGCAACATCACCCTGATCGAGTCTCTGGTGGGTCACAGCCTCTACACTCCTCTGGACAGAGACATTGCCGGGGACCCCAACTATGCGCTGGCCCAGCGCAGCAACATCCTGTATGGCAGCCTAGCGGGCATCGCCGGAGTCATCCTGGTCATTGTGGTGGTGGTGGTGATCCGTCATCGCATGCAGAAGGACACCAAGAGCGGCTACCAGGCGGGTAAGAAGGAGAGCAAGGACCTGTATGCCCCCAAAGCAGGGCCCAAGAATGGCAAGGGCAAAAAGAGCAAGAAGGGCAAGGTGCCCAAGCCCACCAAGCCACTGGAGGAGGACGAAGAGGCCAGCCTCCAGAAGGGCCTCAACTTCAACCTCATAAACGATAGTGTCAATGACAGTCCCCGGATCCACCTGCCCCTCAACTACCCCCCGGGCAGCCCCGACCTGGGCAGACACTACCGCTCCAACTCCCCACTGCCCTCCATCCAGCTGCAGCCCCAGTCCCCCTCTGCCTCCAAGAAGCACCAAGCCGTTCAGGACCTGCCCGCCACCAACACCTTTGTGGGCACAGGTGACAACAACTCTACAGGCTCCGATCAATATTCGGATTACAGCTACAAGGCAAACCCGCCGAAATACAGCAACAAACAGGTAGGCGACTACTTCCCCACAGCAGGGTACAACAGGAACATTATGTGGACCGATGAGGTTTGGTAGAGATGGGACTGAATCACAGAGATTTGCTACCAAAGCTGCACTGATCACTCATTCTCTCACAGCGATCACGCCACTACCTTTCCCAAATCAGGACAGGCTTGCCTTTTCATCTCTCATTTTTATTTTTTGTTATGTTTATGTTTGTCATTTTAAAAAATTCCTCACCTTAAAATGGACTCACTACACTTTCACGCTAATATTTAATTTTATCTCAAACCTTTTGTTTAAATGAAGGGGTTTTTAAATGAAGGAGCTAATGTTTTTGTGTTGTGTTTATTTTACAGGAGGCATATCTTTGGTTGGGCACCTACACTGCCCCACACAGAGTCATTCCGTATATTTTAATGTGTTTAGAGAAATAATTTGGTTTTAAAGTCTCTCTTTATGGCAGGATTCTATTTCCTTTCACACTGAGTTTGTTCATTTGAGTGTGACAAAGTGCTGGTGAATTCCTCAGACATTTTTATTGTCTGTTGGCTACCACTGGATAGTACAATCTTGGCCTAACTGCACATGTTTTATGTTTTCACTTCCAAATAATTAAAACCTTTCACCAAAGGGTAGATAGCGAAGGGGAAGGAAGGGAGAGGAGGAAGGGAGGGAGAGGGGGGAGGAAGGGAGAGGGGGAAGGAAGGGAGAGGGGGAAGGGAGGGGAAGGAAGGAAGAAGAGAGGGGGAAGGGAGGAGAGGGGGAAGGAAGGGGAGAGGGAAGGGAGGGAGAGGGGGAAGGAAGGGAGAGAGGGAAGGGAGGGAGAGGGGGAAGGGAGGGAGAGGGGGAAGGAAGGAAGGGGGAGGAGGGAAGGAGGAAGGAAGGGGGAAGGGGGAAGGGAGGGAGAGGGGGAAGGAAGGGAGAGAGGAAGGGAGGGAGAGGGGGAAGGGAGGGAGAGGGGGAAGGAAGGGAGAGAGGGAAGGGAGGGAGAGGGGGAAGGGAAGCAAAGAAGACATATAAAAAAAGAAAAGCACACTTAACGACAAGGGAAGGTCCTTTCAGACACCTTGTGTTATTGTGAAGCCTGCCACTGCACATCCTGTCAGGCCATTGAAAAAGGACTCTACATTTACTGGGGCTTAAGTAAATTGTTTGCACAGATTAATGGCAGGTAATTCCAGCCCCGCTCGCCTGTACACAGAGAGTGCCTTGCTTTATTTAACGTACATATGTGGGGTGGTTAAATTCATGCTCATAAGTAGTGTGGTATGGCACCTTTATGAGTAATGGACTTGAGGCCCCGGCAAGCTGTGAATAATGTCACATCCACTGTGAAACGAGAGGCTCTGAAAAGAAAGAACAGGAGACCGAGGTTGATTGCGTTTTGCAGTAGTATCTGTTGGAGAGTATACCAAAAAAACAAGATTGCTTTGTTCGTATGGCCTCTTTAAAATGATTTGGAGACAATCGTATGATGTAGTAATATGCAAGTTGTACATATGTGAATAACAAACTATGTTTGCTGTTGTTGTATTTTTTGTTTTACTCATCATGTGTTTGTTCTGATTGCAACATGTCCTGTGTGTGATTTCTACTCAAATGGAGAACATTCATTTTCTGTGAGTAACTGAGCCACTCAGTTGTCCTTGTTAGTGATGCCTGCATTCACCAGCAAAATTCCCTAACAATCAAATTACACACACACACACACACACACACACACACACACACACACACACACACACATTTGAATACAGGATGTAGTACTGTTATTGTCATGCTTCAAGTGAGCGTCATAATGTTTGCTACACTAGAGTACCCAGGAGGCATTGCAGTTCAGTGTTCCATGTTGCTTGTGTTCAGCTGTATTTAAAGCTGCAGTTATCCCCATTTTGACACATTTTCATTTTGCTTCTGTTTTTGTTTTATCCATTTCTTTGTTTGTAAAAATATTGTACCCTGGGAGAAACTTGTTCACGTTTTTTTTTACGACTAAATCCAATTTGATTTCAATAAAAACGTTGTTAAAATGGTGAAATCACACTCTCTGTGCATTCCATGGGCATTGGGCTTGAGCTAAAGTAAGATTGGGGATTAAAACTACAAATGGGAAATGAATGCTTAAGGTACAGTATTCCATTTTCATTATCATCTTTCTTTGTTGACAATCATGAACTTTCCCTCCAGCTCACACGCTTCATTAAGCCATGGGTTACATGGGTTGGACTAACAGCGCCACAAGAACCAATGTTTGTTCTTTATGCGCACTCCAGTCCCCACATAGCACGAATTATGACTCCCCTCTCTCAGTTAGCATTTTAACTTGAACGTTTCAGAGACACAACAATCGAGTGGACATTTAGAAAGCCATGACCTCACTCTAAATGCTAACTTAGCTCTTATATCTGCATGCCATTTATAATTAACGTTTTTGTTGCAAACAATTTTGTCTTTCTGTTAAAAAAAACTAAACTTCTGACATTTTGAGAGCTTGGGACTATAAGGTTCTATCTGCATTTTTGTTGAAATGGAGTTATTGTTATAGGCTTGTTCTATAACATTTATAGTACTCTAAATACCCCCAATTTATGTTAAGTTCAAAAGAATACAAGATAAAAACTGCTGGCCCCATTCAAACCAATGAGGGTTCAGAACTTTAAAGCCAATTATCTCAGAATGATCTTTTTGCAGATATAACCTTATAGTCATTCCCAAGCTCTCGATTTTGAGTCAAATGAAATCTCTCTTCCCCAACTCTAACCCAGTATGAAGTTTTCCTTCAGTATGGAATGTATTTTAGAGGAAAGAGCCTATATTTCCACTCTGTCTTACCCATCCTCCCATCATTGAAATTCCTCTTGCATCAGTGCTGCCTAAACACCGTAGATTCTGCCCTCAGCTTGCGCAGTCGCCATGGAAACGGAATGACCGTTGTGTGTGTGTGCGTGCGCTGACTCACGGAGCTGTGCGACGCAGGTGGGGAGGCGCGAGCGGGGGGGGGGGGGTAGTCAAAAGAGGGTATATCACCAGCCTGGTACCCGGTGACAGTTCAGTTTTACATCGCACCTTGTCCATCACCATGCCTGTCATCACTGCTCTGTTTTTGTAATGTCAAATGAGTGTCTTGCCTATACATTTTTTCTGAGCGAGACAGAGCTCTGCCTTAGGTCTGTGCTGTGTCCTCATACCCAGTCCTCTAAAGCTCACATCATTACATCTCCTGTAGTTGTCACACAGAGATAATCATCCCTTCTCCGTCACTCTTAACTACACAGTAGGACTGTAATAGCAGAATACTGTACCTTGTGTGTCTGAGTGTTCCCTCTGTGCTCTGCCCTTTGACAGAGAATAAAGAGATGTGGATACTGCAGCCTTAAATCAGTGAGTGAGTGTGTGTGCGCCTGTGTGATGCATCCGGGTTGCTTTTTGTGTTTGTTTGTGTCTGCTGGTTTCCTGTTTTTGTGAAACAACATAGCTTATAGCCTGACCGATACATGAAATAGGTGTTCTTGTTCTTCAGAGTTGGACGGCTACAGAGATGCATTCGGACAACTACTAGTTGTGGTGACAGTTGCCTCTTGTCTCCTTTCCCTTCTTTGTTTTTGATGAAGTGGGTGTGGCAGTGATGGTTTCCGAAAGCATAATGACATAATGTAAAGGCACAGAGAGAAACAATGGAAGAAAGAGGGAATATTTCTCCTTTAGCCCCCCTCAGATGAGAACAATTGTTTCCCTCAAATTGGGTCTGAAGTGCCAAAACAATGGAGAAGACCAGGCGTGACTTCATACTGAAATAAATCTTCCTCCCACCTAGTGGGCCTGAGAATGAGGGAATATTAATGCCCTCTCTCTGTCCATCCCTACATCCATCTCTACCCCCCTCCCCTCACCGATCACAGGAGGTTGGTGGCACTTTAATTGGGAAGGACGGACTCGTGGTAATGGCTGGAGTGGAATTAGTGGAACGGTATCAAATATATCAAACACATGGATTGATGTCATTCCATTCACTCTGTTCCAGCCATTATTATGAGCCGTCCTCCCCTCAGCAGCCTCCTTTGTCACAATTCACTGTTGTCCATTAACCTACCTCTGCCTTTCATGGCAGTCGTTTCTGACTTTCCCCGACTCTCAATCACTCTTTCTCTCACTCGCTCTCTCCCTCCATCTCTCTCTCGCTCCGTCTCTCCCCCTCTGCCGCAGTGGTCAGGGCGCCACGGGCGAGAAGTGGAGTGTCACTCTATTCTTCTGAGAAGCGAGTCAATTATGCAAATGAGGCCCATGGCAGATGAAATGACAAGGCCTTGTGTGTTGACCAGAGAGAGTTGTTATTGCCATCTGTCTCTGACCTGAGTACCAGCCTCCCCATTGGTAGTCAATGTTTCACTCCCGTTTTCATAAATACCTTCAATGAATGCCCATCTTTAGGTAGTCTTCAACTCAATGAGACTTTGGGTGACAATCGACGATGACTCACACAGACACAACAACACAACAGACCTGTAGGTGTAGATGGATAGGAAAATAATCAAGTGAGGGGCAAAATGGCCACCGGAAAAGTTTCAGGAATAACAAAATCAACCAATATTTGAATTATGCATGAGCCGTCGTCGACAATGTCGGGCTAATTAAAATAAAAAGCACCTAATTTCAAGCAGAATCCCGGTAATGGAGTCTTTTATTGTTGGCTGTTTTTTTCCCCCTCTGCGCTGGTCTCTTCTAACTTGGCATGACACTCTGATGAGATGAGAATCATTAGTCTCACAGCGCTCCGCACCTTGTGAGCCCCCAGGCTGATAACATCTTTTGTCTGCATTTCACGGGAGAAAATTACATACATTTTAGCGCCACCGTGGCAACAGTGCATCGGCTCTTTATGCCTGGTAGTTTTTCATCTGCAATCAGAGGGGATCCTGGACCAGCTTTTTATCGCTGGCACTGCCAGGGATACCCGTGCCCATACATTTGGATGGTTTAGGTGGCTCCTTCCTCACCAATCAATCAGAGTTAATCTGAAGGAGTATTTGATAAATTATAGTTCATCTGAAGAAGGGTTTTATAAATTATAGTTAATCTGAAGAAGGGTTTTATAAATGATAGTTAATCTGAATAAGTATTTTATTAATGATAGTTAATCTGAAGAAGGGTTTTATAAATTATAGTTAATCTGAAGGATTAAGGGTTTTATAAATTATAGTTAATCTGAAGAAGTATTTTATAAATTATAGTTAATCTGAAGAAGTATTTTATAAATTATAGTTAATCTGAAGGAGTATTTCATCTGAAGAAGGGTTTTATAAATGATAGTTCATCTGAATAAGGGTTTTATTAATGATAGTTCATCTGAAGAAGGGTTTTATAAATGATCCTGTTATCTAGTTTTATAAATATGTTCATCCAAGATAGACAGGAAGTCCTTTACATCCTTCATTACTCTTTAGTACTGCAGAATTACACACATGTCCAGTACTGCACAGTTACACACAAATTCAAATAACATTTTGTGACATGCACCGAATACAACACCAACACCGAATTCACCTTACCGTGAAAGGCTTACTTACAAGCCCTTAACCAACTATTTAGTCATTAAAAAAAGACTTGTGAAAATATTTACTATGTAAACTAAAGTAAAAAACAAACAAATGAGTAACAACAGAATAAGAATAACAGCGGCTATATTTAAGGGGGTACCTGTACCGAGTCAATGTGTTGGGAGTTATAGAGATATGTCCAGTAGTTAAGAGGTCTTACCTCTGACAGTTTTTGTTATCCACATAACGAGTGTCTCAAGTCTTGAGGTGTGAAAGTTTTGACGTGTGAAGTTCTTAAGGTGTGAAGGTCTTGAGGTGTGAAAATGGAGGAATGCAGACCTATCTCTATTACTCTGGCTCTGTAGCTCCAGGACTGGGCTGAAACATGTAAGGGGGATTAGTTGGTGACAGGGAAACAGGGAATGGCTGTCTTGTCACACACAAAGGAGCTGTTGAGTCTCTTTCCCCTTGTTTTGTAGTATGTGAATTCCTCCGAGCAAAGCATCACTCAGCGGAAGATAATCAATTCAGCCCCCTTTGTGTGTGTGTGTGTGTGTGCATGCGTGTGTGTGTGTGTGTGTGTTTGGGTCTGTGTGAGTGTGTGGGTCTATGTGTGCATGCGTGTGTGTGTGTGCATGCGTGTGTGTGTGTGTGTGCGTGTGTGTGTGTGTGTGTTTGGGTCTGTGTGAGTGTGTGGGTCTGTGTGTGCATGTATGCGTGAGTGCGCTCCTGTGTATGTGTGTCTATGTGTACATATGTGTGCTTCTGTATGTCTATGCATCATGCGTGTGTATGTATGCGTGTGTGTGTCCTGTGCATAGCCACGTTTGCCAGCACATCCCCCCCATTGCCTGGGGCTAGACTGTAGAGCGACAAGGCAGGTGAACCGATAAGACAAAGGCTCCCTCAGTGTCTCAGTAAAGAGAGTCTCTTGTCCCTTACCAGGGCCTCATTTGCCCTTTGACCTCTTAACAAACAGCAGTATAGGAAGGTCAAGATTATTATTTCACCCTTACTTAACTTGGCTGCGTATGGTCGACTGTCAACAGCTCACAATAGCTGTCTCGTCATCTGTCAGGATATAGCGCGGTGATTGGTGATAGAGGCTAACAGACAAAGCCCCTTGGTTTTAGTACTAACTACTAGGCTACAGTCAATAGCTGTGTTGTCTACTTCCACAGCGTCAGAAGAACTCGTGGGCAACATGTTTATGTCTCTGGAACCAGTATGAAGGAAGTTGGTCGTAGTTTCGTGAGCAAATGCTAACTAGCGTTAGCACAATGACTGGAAGTCTATGGTATCTACTAGCACGCTATCAATTACCATATACTTCCAGTCATTGCGCTAATGCTAGGTAGCAACTTCCTTCAAACTGCTCGCAGAGGCATAACAATTGTATCCATGAGCTCATTTTACCTTGTGGATTAGCCAAAATCATGAAGTATCCCTTTAACTGCCATGTTAAACATAATGGCATTCCTCCATTTGAAAGGGTGTCGGTCACACATAGTTATGTTAATTAAGTATCTTAAGTAGTTTGAATAAATATCTTAGGTTATTTGTACAGGCATGTTAGTTGTCTTAGAACCACTGAGCCCCCTGCAGAAAATAAAAATGCATGCTCACTTGGGAGTTGGGAGGTGTGTGTGGTAGTGCTAACAAGTCTTTCACCTGACATGATCTACTAGCACTATGCCTGTGTGACACCTCCCGCTCTCTCTCTCTCCCTCGCGTCACTCCTACGACTGTCACTTCCTTTCCATCCAGTCGGCGTGGCGACCTCCGCTGTCGATACGGCACTGGTCACCGCGCCGCTCCTTGGAGACTGTACACACTCACACACTCCCCAGAGGGCCTTCACTCACACAGTCCAGTGTCAGCTAGCATCTGCCCCCACTATCCCATTCCTCTCTTTTCACCCTCCATCTCGCACCCCCCCTCTCTCTATCTCTCCCTCCAAACGCCCGTCTGGTGACTTCAGCTGCCTTTTCCAGGGGCCTGACAGCAGGAAAATAAACACGTACATATTCACCCACGGGGCCCTGGCAAAGAGCATTGAATGATCATCATAATAATTGTAAAAATGAACAAGGATTTCATTAAACCCTGGCTACTATATTCTACCATGTTTCCACCCTCCATTTAACACGGAGGAGCCAAAAAGCACAGCCACGGCTGCGGTGAAAACGTGACACACAGGGAGACAAACAAATAAAACACATGAGGATGGTTTCTGTTGAGTTTAGGGCGTATTTATTGTGTGAATGTGAAGAGACAGATTGGGAGAACTTTTGCTAAGTCTAGCTGCACAGTCACCGAGTCAGGACTCCCTTGTCATATTCTAGCCTTCATTTATTATTTATTTACTTAAGATTATTATTTCTTGTCTTTTCTCAGGGTTGGCAAGGGATCAGCAGCATACACACACACACACACACACACACACACAGATTAACACACGTGGACTCACACACACACAAACACACACACATGCACACACAGAGATTAACACACATGGACTCACACACACAGACTCACAAATGCACACACAAACACACACACACACAAACACAGAGATGAACACATATGGACTCACACACACGGACTCGCACACAGACACACACACACACACACACACTAACACAGAGATTAACACACATGGACTCACACACACGGACTCACAAATGCGAGCACACACACACAAACACAGAGATGAACGCACATGGACTCACACACACAGACTCACATACGCATACACACACACACACATATACACACAATTTGACACACTGATATGAACACAATCTTCATGTGTCACTACATATGTCACTGTGGTGAGTACACACACATGCTGGCATACAGACACACAAATGTTCATACACACTTGATTACTCTCGCTTGCTTCTAGACATAGCTACGATCCAAGGACATACTGTGACACAGGCTATCGGTATATATAGAAGTCAACTGACTGTACAGTACTGTACGGTAGGCTATCAACACAGAAGACACTAAACTAGTGCTGGCAGATGTCATCTGTGGCATTCTGTTTACATGGACTTGTGGACAAGAGGGAAGGGAGGGGAGAGCATATCTCGGCGTGTGTGTGTGCGTGTGTGCGTGTGTGCGCGGAGAGGAGATGTAATCAGCAGTGAAGTAACGGGCCCAGAGCAGATGTTAACTAACGGACGTCGCCCCCCGCCGGTGCCAGTCAGGAGGAGAGCAGATTGAGCAGATATAAATCAAGAGAAACACAAGGCGGCGCATAATGAGGAGGAGGAGAGGACAGGAAGAGACCCATCTCTCCTTCACTACATCCATCCACATCCACCTTCTCTAGAATCCTGTGACTAGCAACGCTGGTGTCTGTATATGATCTTTGACCCCTGATAGCGGTGGTCCCTGTGGGGTTTGCTCGTGGCGTGTGTGTGTGTGACCCCAGGCAGACGAGACAGGGTTGGTAGCAGGTGGCAGAGCTCCGGAGAGGTGCATGCTAGCTGCCCTGCCCTGCAGTGAACACGTCTGTGGTTGAGATCTTACACACATAAACACACACACTGTAGTGCATATTAACAGCAGGGTTTGTGTGTTCGTGCTTATATGTCCAATATGGCTTAGGAAGAAGACAAATGCATGTAGCAGCAGTTTGTTTGCGTGAGCTTGGTTGTGTGTGTGTGTATGAGTGTATATTTGTTTACTTGTGTAACAGATTAGTACGAAATATCAAGCAGAAGCTGCTTCCCCATCCTCCTTCTTCTCCTCCTTCTTCTCCTTCTTCTCCTCCTTCTCCTCCTTCTTCTCCTCCTTCTTCTCCTCCTTCTCCTCCTTCTTCTCCTCCTTCTTCTCCTCCTTCTCGTCCTTCTCCTCCTCCTTCTTCTTCTCCTTCTTCTCCTTCTTCTCCTCCTTCTTCTCCTTCCTCTCCTCCTTCTTCTCCTTCTTCTCCTCCTTTTTCTCCTCCTTCTCCTCCTTCTTCTCCTTCTCCTCCTTCTCCTCCTCCTTCTTCTTCTCCTTCTACTCCTTCTTCTCCTTCTTCTCCTCCTTCTCCTTCTTCTTCTTCTCCTCCTTCTCCTCCTCCTTCTCCTCCTTCTCCTCCTTCTTCTCCTCCTTCTTCTCCTCTTTCTTCTTCTCCTTTTTCTCCTTCTACTCCTTCTCCTCTTTCTTCTCCTCCTTCTTCTTCTCCTTCTACTCCTTCTCCTCCTTCTCCTCCTTCTTCTCCTCCTTCTTCTTCTACCTCTACTCCTTCTTCTCCTCCTACTCCTTCTTTTTCTCCTTCTACTCCTTCTCATCTCTCCTCATCTCTCCTTCCCCTCCTTCTCCTCCTTCCCCTCCTACTCCTTCTCATATCTCCTCATCTTTTCATCTCTCCTCATCTTCTCATCTCTCCTTCCCCTCCTTCTCCTCCTTCTCATCTCTCCTTATCTTCTCCTCTCTCCTTCCCCTCCTACTCCTTCTCATCTCTCCTCATGTCTCCTCTCTTCTCATCTCTCCTTCCCCTCATCTTATCCTCTCTCCTTCTCCTCCTTCTCCTTCTCGTCCCTCCCCTCCTCATCTCTCCTCATCTTCTCCTCTCTCCTTCTCTCTCCTTCCCCTCCTCGTCCTTCTCATCTCTCCTCATCTTCTCCTCTCTCCTTCCCCTCCTTCTCATCTCTCCTCATCTTCTCCTCTCTCCTTCCCCTCCTTCTCATCTCACCTCCTTCTCACCTTCTCTTCTCCTCTACCCTTCTCTATCTCCTCCTTCTCCTTTTCATCCTCTTCCTCCTTCTCCTCCCACTCCTCCTCCCCATTTGCCCTCCACAAAGTGTATTTTTGTATTGCTCTGTGCTTACATATACAGTCGCTCACAACATTTTGTTCCTGTGTATTTGAGTGTGTGTGTGTGTGTGTGTATGTGTTTGTGTGTGTGTTGAAACGGGGACTCAGTTTGTGTCCCCTTAGGCGTGATTCCGTTCCACTTCACTTCCATCGCCGGAGCAGGTGGCAAAACCACACAAAGCAGCTTAGTGACGCCATTCACTTCAATTGGAAAGCCTAAGAAGAAGAGAACACATACCTACATCCTCTCTCTCTCTCTCTCTCTGGCTGGGTCTCAAACACACACTTTGTCTCTCTCTTCTCTCTCTCCTTCTCTTACACGTACACACGCTTGCTTGCAAACCAGACAAACACAATCCCTAGCCCTGGCTCAGCCCTCCACTGCCTAGGGCTAAGAGGGGAGCTGAATGTCAGCTTGTTTTGTCTCCCCCACCGCCTCCCACCAGCCTCCATCTGACATGTACACCCATCAACCCCTGTTTAGCGGCACCACATGGCACCATGCCATGTACCGTCCACTCACCTCATCCAGCAGTCAAACTGGTTGCTCATTTCACTAACAGGTCATTTTTTGGATACTGGAAAACGGACGAGATTGCAACTAAATTATTACACCTTTCTCTCACGAGGAAAAATACTTCTGTACCTGGTTGTAACAGAGACCATTCGTTGTAATCTGATTAAATGACCAGAAAATCAGTTTACAACCAGACAGTGACAATTAATGCCACATTTTGTGTGTGTGTGTGTGTGTGTGTGTGTGTGTGTGTGTGCCAGGTTGGTACATGCCAACTGCTGATTGGCGTGAAGGGACTTGTGTATCCCGTGTCGTGGGTTATTATTCTGGTGAGGCGGTGGGAATTGGCCTTGTGTCTGTTCACCATGGGGGGCCAGTGTATATTTGAGAGTGAGTGTGTGATTGCAAACAACAGGGGGTGGAAGTGGGGCTGTTTATGATAGTTGAAGGAAGTTGGGCTGTTTATGATAGTTGAAGGAAGTAGGGCTGTTTATGATAGTTGAAGGAAGTAGGGCTGTTTATGATAGTTGAAGGAAGTTGGGCTGTTTATGATAGTTGAAGGAAGTTGGGCTGTTTATGATAGTTCAAGGAAGTAGGGCTGTTTATGATAGTTGAAGGAAGTAGGGCTGTTTATGATAGTTGAAGGAAGTAGGGCTGTTTATGATAGTTGAAGGAAGTGGGGCTGTTTATGATAGTTGAAGTGGGGCTGTGTATGATAGTTGAAGGAAGTAGGGTTGTTTGTGATAGTTGAAGGAAGTTGGGCTGTTTATGATAGTTGAAGGAAGTTGGGCTGTTTATGATAGTTGAAGGAAGTAGGCTGTTTATGATAGTTGAAGGAAGTAGGGCTGTTTATGATAGTTGAAGGAAGTAGGGCTGTTTATGATAGTTGAAGGAAGTTGGGCTGTTTATGATAGTTGAAGGAAGTTGGGCTGTTTATGATAGTTGAAGGAAGTTGGGCTGTTTATGATAGATGAAGGAAGTAGGGCTGTTTATGATAGTTGAAGGAAGTTGGGCTGTTCATGATAGTTGAAGGAGGTTGGGCTGTTTATGATAGTTGAAGGAAGTTGGGCTGTTTATGATATTTGAAGGAAGTAGGACTGTTTATGATAGTTGAAGAAAGTAGGACTGTGTATGATAGTTGAAGGAAGTGGGACTGTGTATGATAGTTGAAGTGGGACTGTGTATGATAGTTGAAGTGGGGCTGTGTATGATAGTTGAAGTGGGGCAGTGTATGATGGTTGAAGTGGGACTGTGTATAATAGTTGAAGTAAGACTGCGTATAATATTTGAAGGAAGTGGGGCTGTGTATGATAGTTGAAGTAAGACTGCGTATAATATTTGAAGGAAGTGGGGCTGTGTATGATAGTTGAAGTGGGACTGTGTATGATAGTTGAAGTGGGGCTGTGTATGATAGTTGAAGTGGGACTGTGTATGATAGTTGAAGTGGGGGAATGTATGATAGTTGAAGTGGGGCTGTGTATGATAGTTGAAGTGGGACTGTGTATGATAGTTGAAGTGGGGCTGTGTATGATAGTTGAAGTGGGACTGTGTATGATAGTTGAAGGAAGTGGGACTGTGTATAATAGTTGAAGTGGGGCTGTGTATGATAGTTGAAGTGGGACTGTGTATGATAGTTGAAGGAAGTGGGACTGTATAATAGTTGAAGTTTGGCTGTGTATGATAGTTGAAGTGGGGGAATGTATGATAGTTGAAGTGGGACTGTGTATGATAGTTGAAGGAAGTGGGACTGTATAATAGTTGAAGTTTGGCTGTGTATGATAGTTGAAGTGGGGATGGGTATGATAGTTGAAGTGGGACTGTGTATAATAGTTGAAGTGGGGATGTGTATGATAGTTGAAGTTGGACTGTGTATGATAGTTGAAGTGGGACTGTGTATGATAGTTGAAGTGGGACTGTGTATGATAGTTGAAGTGGGGGAATGTATGATAGTTGAAGTGGGACTGTGTATGATAGTTGAAGGAAGTGGGACTGTGTATGATAGTTGAAGGAAGTGGGACTGTGTATGATAGTTGAAGTGGGACTGTGTATGATAGTTGAAGTGGGGGAATGTATGATAGTTGAAGTGGAGCGGCTGTGTATGATAGTTGAAGTGGGACTGTGTATGATAGTTGAAGTGGGACTGTGTATGATAGTTGAAGGAAGTGGGACTGTGTATAATAGTGGAAGTGGGGCTGTGTATGATAGTTGAAGTGGGACTGTGTATGATAGTTGAAGGAAGTGGGACTGTGTATGATAGTTGAAGTGGGACTGTGTATGATAGTTGAAGTGGGACTGTGTATGATAGTTGAAGGAAGTGGGACTGTGTATGATAGTTGAAGTGGGACTGTGTATGATAGTTGAAGTGGGACTGTGTATGATAGTTGAAGGAAGTGGGACTGTATAATAGTTGAAGTGTGGCTGTGTATGATAGTTGAAGTGGGTCTGTGTATAATAGTTGAAGTGGGGATGTGTATGATAGTTGAAGTGGGACTGTGTATAATAGTTGAAGTGGGACTGTGTATGATAGTTGAAGTGGGACTGTGTATGATAGTTGAAGTGGGACTGTGTATGATAGTTGAAGGAAGTGGGACTGTATAATAGTTGAAGTGTGGCTGTGTATGATAGTTGAAGTGGGACTGTGTATAATAGTTGAAGTGGGGATGTGTATGATAGTTGAAGTGGGACTGTGTATAATAGTTGAAGTGTGGCTGTGTATGATAGTTGAAGTGGGACTGTGTATGATAGTTGAAGTGGGACTGTGTATGATAGTTGAAGTGGGACTGTGTATGATAGTTGAAGGAAGTGGGACTGTATAATAGTTGAAGTTTGGCTGTGTATGATAGTTGAAGTGGGACTGTGTATAATAGTTGAAGTGGGGATGTGTATGATAGTTGAAGTTGGACTGTGTATGATAGTTGAAGTGGGACTGTGTATGATAGTTGAAGTGGGACTGTGTATGATAGTTGAAGTGGGGGAATGTATGATAGTTGAAGTGGGACTGTGTATGATAGTTGAAGGAAGTGGGACTGTGTATGATAGTTGAAGGAAGTGGGACTGTGTATGATAGTTGAAGTGGGACTGTGTATGATAGTTGAAGTGGGGGAATGTATGATAGTTGAAGTGGGGCGGCTGTGTATGATAGTTGAAGTGGGACTGTGTATGATAGTTGAAGTGGGACTGTGTATGATAGTTGAAGGAAGTGGGACTGTGTATAATAGTTGAAGTGGGGCTGTGTATGATAGTTGAAGTGGGACTGTGTATGATAGTTGAAGGAAGTGGGACTGTGTATGATAGTTGAAGTGGGACTGTGTATGATAGTTGAAGTGGGACTGTGTATGATAGTTGAAGTGGGACTGTGTATGATAGTTGAAGTGGGACTGTGTATGATAGTTGAAGGAAGTGGGACTGTGTATGATAGTTGAAGTGGGACTGTGTATGATAGTTGAAGTGGGACTGTGTATGATAGTTGAAGGAAGTGGGACTGTGTATGATAGTTGAAGGAAGTGGGACTGTGTATGATAGTTGAAGGAAGTGGGACTGTGTATGATAGTTGAAGTGGGGCTGTGTATGATAGTTGAAGTGGGACTGTGTATGATAGTTGAAGTGGGGGCTGTGTATGATAGTTGAAGTGGGACTGTGTATGATAGTTGAAGGAAGTGGGACTGTGTATGATAGTTGAAGGAAGTGGGACTGTGTATGATAGTTGAAGTGGGACTGTGTATGATAGTTGAAGGAAGTGGGACTGTGTATAATAGTTGAAGTGGGGCTGTGTATGATAGTTGAAGTGGGACTGTGTATGATAGTTGAAGGAAGTGGGACTGTGTATGATAGTTGAAGTGGGACTGTGTATGATAGTTGAAGTGGGACTGTGTATGATAGTTGAAGTGGGACTGTGTATGATAGTTGAAGGAAGTGGGACTGTGTATGATAGTTGAAGTGGGACTGTGTATGATAGTTGAAGTGGGACTGTGTATGATAGTTGAAGGAAGTGGGTTGATAGTTGAAGGAAGTGGGACTGTATATGATAGTTGAAGGAAGTGGGACTGTGTATGATAGTTGAAGTGGGGCTGTGTATGATAGTTGAAGTGGGACTGTGTATGATAGTTGAAGTGGGGCTGTGTATGATAGTTGAAGTGGGACTGTGTATGATAGTTGAAGGAAGTGGGACTGTGTATGATAGTTGAAGGAAGTGGGACTGTGTATGATAGTTGAAGTGGGGCTGTGTATGATAGTTGAAGTGGGACTGTGTATAATAGTTGAAGTGTGGCTGTGTATGATAGTTGAAGTGGGACTGTGTATAATAGTTGAAGTGGGGATGTGTATGATAGTTGAAGTGGGACTGTGTATGATAGTTGAAGTGGGACTGTGTATGATAGTTGAAGTGGGACTGTATAATAGTTGAAGTGTGGCTGTGTATGATAGTTGAAGTGGGACTGTGTATAATAGTTGAAGTGGGGATGTGTATGATAGTTGAAGTGTGGCTGTGTATAATAGTTGAAGTGTGGCTGTGTATGATAGTTGAAGGAAGTGGGACTGTGTATAATAGTTGAAGTGGGGATGTGTATGATAGTTGAAGTGGGACTGTGTATGATAGTTGAAGTGGGACTGTGTATAATAGTTGAAGTGGGACTGTGTATGATAGTTGAAGGAAGTGGGACTGTGTATAATAGTTGAAGTGGGGATGTGTATGATAGTTGAAGTGGGACTGTGTATGATAGTTGAAGTGGGACTGTGTATGATAGTTGAAGGAAGTGGGACTGTGTATAATAGTTGAAGTGGGGATGTGTATGATAGTTGAAGTGGGACTGTGTATAATAGTTGAAGTGGGACTGTGTATAATAGTTGAAGTGTGGCTGTGTATGATAGTTGAAGTGGGACTGTGTATAATAGTTGAAGTGGGACTGTGTATGATAGTTGAAGTTGGACTGTGTATGATAGTTGAAGGAAGTGGGACTGTATAATAGTTGAAGTGTGGCTGTGTATGATAGTTGAAGTGGGACTGTGTATAATAGTTGAAGTGGGGATGTGTATGATAGTTGAAGTGGGACTGTGTATAATAGTTGAAGTGTGGCTGTGTATGATAGTTGAAGTGGGACTGTGTATGATAGTTGAAGTGGGACTGTGTATGATAGTTGAAGTGGGACTGTGTATGATAGTTGAAGGAAGTGGGACTGTATAAAGTTGAAGTTTGGCTGTGTATGATAGTTGAAGTGGGACTGTGTATAATAGTTGAAGTGGGGATGTGTATGATAGTTGAAGTTGGACTGTGTATGATAGTTGAAGTGGGACTGTGTATGATAGTTGAAGTGGGACTGTGTATGATAGTTGAAGTGGGGGGAATGTATGATAGTTGAAGTGGGACTGGGACTGTGGGGATGATAGTTGAAGGAAGTGGGACTGTGTATGATAGTTGAAGGAAGTGGGACTGTGTATGATAGTTGAAGTGGGGCTGTGTATGATAGTTGAAGTGGGGGAATGTATGATAGTTGAAGTGGGGCGGCTGTGTATGATAGTTGAAGTGGGACTGTGTATGATAGTTGAAGTGGGACTGTGTATGATAGTTGAAGGAAGTGGGACTGTGTATAATAGTTGAAGTGGGGCTGTGTATGATAGTTGAAGTGGGACTGTGTATGATAGTTGAAGGAAGTGGGACTGTGTATGATAGTTGAAGTGGGACTGTGTATGATAGTTGAAGTGGGACTGTGTATGATAGTTGAAGTGGGACTGTGTATGATAGTTGAAGTGGGACTGTGTATGATAGTTGAAGGAAGTGGGACTGTGTATGATAGTTGAAGTGGGACTGTGTATGATAGTTGAAGTGGGACTGTGTATGATAGTTGAAGGAAGTGGGACTGTGTATGATAGTTGAAGGAAGTGGGACTGTGTATGATAGTTGAAGGAAGTGGGACTGTGTATGATAGTTGAAGTGGGGCTGTGTATGATAGTTGAAGTGGGACTGTGTATGATAGTTGAAGTGGGGCTGTGTATGATAGTTGAAGTGGGACTGTGTATGATAGTTGAAGGAAGTGGGACTGTGTATGATAGTTGAAGGAAGTGGGACTGTGTATGATAGTTGAAGTGGGACTGTGTATGATAGTTGAAGGAAGTGGGACTGTGTAT
This sequence comes from Oncorhynchus nerka, assembly GCF_034236695.1. NCBI lineage: Eukaryota > Metazoa > Chordata > Actinopteri > Salmoniformes > Salmonidae > Oncorhynchus > Oncorhynchus nerka. Next base: position 71,226,912 of record NC_088401.1, on the reverse strand, counting down.
AATAGTTGAAGTGGGGCTGTGTATGATAGTTGAAGTGGGACTGTGTATGATAGTTGAAGGAAGTGGGACTGTGTATGATAGTTGAAGTGGGACTGTGTATGATAGTTGAAGTGGGACTGTGTATGATAGTTGAAGTGGGACTGTGTATGATAGTTGAAGGAAGTGGGACTGTGTATGATAGTTGAAGTGGGACTGTGTATGATAGTTGAAGTGGGACTGTGTATGATAGTTGAAGGAAGTGGGACTGTGTATGATAGTTGAAGGAAGTGGGACTGTATATGATAGTTGAAGGAAGTGGGACTGTGTATGATAGTTGAAGTGGGGCTGTGTATGATAGTTGAAGTGGGACTGTGTATGATAGTTGAAGTGGGGCTGTGTATGATAGTTGAAGTGGGACTGTGTATGATAGTTGAAGGAAGTGGGACTGTGTATGATAGTTGAAGGAAGTGGGACTGTGTATGATAGTTGAAGTGGGGCTGTGTATGATAGTTGAAGTGGGACTGTGTATAATAGTTGAAGTGTGGCTGTGTATGATAGTTGAAGTGGGACTGTGTATAATAGTTGAAGTGTGGCTGTGTATGATAGTTGAAGTGGGACTGTGTATAATAGTTGAAGTGTGGCTGTGTATGATAGTTGAAGTGGGACTGTGTATGATAGTTGAAGTGGGACTGTGTATGATAGTTGAAGTGGGACTGTGTATGATAGTTGAAGTGGGACTGTGTATAATAGTTGAAGTGGGGATGTGTATGATAGTTGAAGTGTGGCTGTGTATAATAGTTGAAGTGTGGCTGTGTATGATAGTTGAAGGAAGTGGGACTGTGTATAATAGTTGAAGTGGGGATGTGTATGATAGTTGAAGTGGGACTGTGTATGATAGTTGAAGTGGGACTGTGTATAATAGTTGAAGTGGGACTGTGTATGATAGTTGAAGGAAGTGGGACTGTGTATAATAGTTGAAGTGGGGATGTGTATGATAGTTGAAGTGGGACTGTGTATGATAGTTGAAGTGGGACTGTGTATGATAGTTGAAGGAAGTGGGACTGTGTATAATAGTTGAAGTGGGGATGTGTATGATAGTTGAAGTGGGACTGTGTATAATAGTTGAAGTGGGACTGTGTATAATAGTTGAAGTGTGGCTGTGTATGATAGTTGAAGTGGGACTGTGTATAATAGTTGAAGTGGGACTGTGTATGATAGTTGAAGTGTGGATGTGTATGATAGTTGAAGTGGGACTGTGTATAATATTTGAAGTGGGGATGTGTATAATAGTTGAAGTGGGACTGTGTATGATAGTTGAAGTTGGACTGTGTATGATAGTTGAAGTGGGACTGTGTATGATAGTTGAAGTGGGGATGTGTATGATAGTTGAAGTGGGGATGTGTATGATAGTTGAAGTGGGACTGTGTATAATATTTGAAGTGGGGATGTGTATAATAGTTGAAGTGGGGATGTGTATGATAGTTGAAGTGGGACTGTGTATAATAGTTGAAGTGGGGATGTGTATGATAGTTGAAGTGGGACTGTGTATAATAGTTGAAGTGGGGATGTGTATAATAGTTGAAGTGGGGATGTGTATAATAGTTGAAGTGGGGATGGGTATGATAGTTGAAGTGGGACTGTGTATAATAGTTGAAGTGGGGATGTGTATGATAGTTGAAGTGGGACTGTGTATAATAGTTGAAGTGGGGATGTGTATGATAGTTGAAGTGGGACTGTGTATAATAGTTGAAGTGGGGATGTGTATGATAGTTGAAGTGGGACTGTGTATAATAGTTGAAGTGGGGATGTGTATGATAGTTGAAGTGGGACTGTGTATAATAGTTGAAGTGGGGATGTGTATAATAGTTGAAGTGGGGATGTATAATAGTTGAAGTGGGGGATGTGTATGATAGTTGAAGTGGGACTGTGTATAATAGTTGAAGTGGGGATGTGTATGATAGTTGAAGTGGGACTGTGTATAATAGTTGAAGTGGGGATGTGTATAATAGTTGAAGTGGGGATGTGTATGATAGTTGAAGTGGGACTGTGTATAATAGTTGAAGTGGGGATGTGTATGATAGTTGAAGTGGGGATGTGTATGATAGTTGAAGTGGGACTGTGTATAATAGTTGAAGTGGGGCTGTGTATGATAGTTGAAGTGGGACTGTGTATAATAGTTGAAGTGGGGATGTGTATGATAGTTGAAGTGGGACTGTGTATAATAGTTGAAGTGGGGATGTGTATAATAGTTGAAGTGGGGATGTGTATGATAGTTGAAGTGGGACTGTGTATAATAGTTGAAGTGGGGCTGTGTATGATAGTTGAAGTGGGACTGTATAATAGTTGAAGTGGGGATGTGTATGATAGTTGAAGTGGGACTGTGTATAATAGTTGAAGTGGGGCTGTGTATGATAGTTGAAGTGGGGGAATGTATGATAGTTGAAGTGGGGATGTGTATAATAGTTGAAGTGGGGATGTGTATGATAGTTGAAGTGGGGGAATGTATGATAGTTGAAGTGGGGCGGCTGTGTATGATAGTTGAAGTGGGACTGTGTATGATAGTTGAAGTGGGACTGTGTATGATAGTTGAAGGAAGTGGGACTGTGTATAATAGTTGAAGTGGGGCTGTGTATGATAGTTGAAGTGGGGCTGTGTATGATAGTTGAAGTGGAACTGTGTATGATAGTTGAAGTGGGGATGTGTATAATAGTTGAAGTGGGACTGTGTATAATAGTTGAAGTGGGGCTGTGTATGATAGTTGAAGTGGGGATGTGTATAATAGTTGAAGTGGGGATGTGTATGATAGTTGAAGTGGGGGAATGTATGATAGTTGAACAATTTAACCTATCTAACAATTTCCTAACAATACACACAATACTCACAAATCTTAGTAAAGGAATGGAATTTGTAATATATAAATATTTGGATGAGCAATGACAGAGCGGCATAGGCTAAGATACAGTATAATAGGATAGAATAGAGTACAGTATATATGTAAACATTATTAAAGTGACTAGTGTTACATTATTAAAGTTACCAGTGATTTCAAGTTTATGTATATTGGGCAGCAGCCTCTAGTATGCTAGTGATGGCTATTTAACAGTCTCATGGACTTGAGATATAAGCTGTTTTTCAGTCTCTCGGTCCTATGATGCACCTGTACTGACCTTGCCTTCTGGATGATAGCGGGGTGAACATGCAGTGACTCGGGTGGTTGTTGTCCATGATAATATTTTTAGCCATTCCTGTGACATCGGGGTGCTGTAGGTGTCCTGGAGGGCAGGTAGTATGCCACCAGTGATGCGTTGGGCAGACCACACCACCCTCTGGAGAGCCCTACATTTGCAGGCGGTGCAGTTGCCGTACCAGGCGATGTTACATCCAGACAGGATGCTCCCAATTGTGCATCTGTAAAAGTTTGTGAGGGTTTTAGGTGCCACGACAAATTTCTTCGGCCTTCTGAGGTTGAAGAGGCGCTGTTGCGTCTTCTTCGCCACACTGTTTGTGTGGGTGGACCATTTCAGTTTGTCAGTGATGTGTACGCCGGGGAACTTGAAGCAACTGTCCCAGTTTCCACTTCTCCTACTCCACTGTTCAACAGAATAGTTCCACAGTGGAGAGAGTGACTAAGAGGATGAGAGAGAGAGAGAGAGAGAGAGAGAGAGAGAGAGAGAGAGACAGAGAGTGAGACAGAGAGAGAGAGATGGAGAGAGAGAGAGAGAGAGAGAGAGAGAGAGAGAGAGAGAGATATGGAGAGAGTGACTAAGAGGATGAGAGAGATAGAGAGAGAGACAGAGAGATGGAGAGAGTGAGAGAGAGAGAGATGGAGAGAGTGAGAGAGAGAGAGAGAGAGAGTCAGTCTCCCTCCACTCTCTCTGGTATTGTTTCAGTAGGTGTAAATTCTAACATAGTCAGCCTCAAGCATCTACAGATCAGTGGGTGGAACAGCACTCCTACCAAAATAGAGAGAGAAAGAGAGAGAGTGTGAATGATAGAAAGAGAGACAGGGAATCCAAAATACTGCCAAAACCACTTTCCAGCATCTATCTGCATAAGGCAGAGTCCATGATACAGGATGGGAAGGAGGGATGAAAAGTGGAGAAGTGGAGAAAGGGGGGATAAACGGAGAACTGACAGACTGGCTCAGGGGTGAAACCCTTACCATAACAGGGAAGTATCTCTTCCACTCATCAATCGATGCCTCAATCTATCAATCAATCGTAATTGTTCCCTCGGGAGGCCTTGTTTAGCAGCAGATAGACAACACTGCTGTGGAAGACAATCCTAAAATCTATACTACGTATAGATGATATACACATATACAACATCGCCTTTGCCCCAAGCAAGCAACCGTCAATCACTCTCAGCTTGAATCATGGACTTCTGTTTGCCTCTCAGCTTGGACTTCTGTTTGTCTCTCAGCTTGAATCACAGGCTTGTGTTTGTCTCTCAGCTTGAATCACGGGCTTGTGTTTGTCTCTCAGCTTGAATCACAGGCTTGTGTGTGTCTCTCAGCTTGAATCATGGACTTGTGTTTGTCTCTCAGCTTGAATCACGGGCTTGTGTTTGTCTCTCAGCTTGAATCACAGGCTTGTGTTTGTCTCTCAGCTTGAATCACGGGCTTGTGTTTGTCTCTCTGCTTGAATCACAGGCTTGTGTTTGTCTCTCAGCTTGAATCACGGGCTTGTGTTTGTCTCTCAGCTTGAATCACGGGCTTGTGTTTGTCTCTCAGCTTGAATCACAGGCTTGTGTTTGTCTCTCAGCTTGAATCACAGGCTTGTGTTTGTCTCTCAGCTTGAATCACAGGCTTGTGTTTGTCTTTCAGGTTGAACCATGGACTTGTGTTTGTCTCTCAGCCTGAACCATGGACTTGTGTTTGTCTCTCAGCCTGAACCATGGACTTGTGTTTGTCTCTCAGCTTGAATCATGGACTTGTGTTTGTCTCTCAGCCTGAACCATGGACTTGTGTTTGTCTCTCAGCCTGAACCATGGACTTGTGTTTGTCTCTCAGCCTGAACCATGGACTTGAGTTTTTGTGGAAGAACAGAAGAATGGATTCATTTTAAAGCATTCTTTAGCTTTCCACTCATCTCTTTCTGTCTCTCCCTCTTAATTGAACTCAAAGGGCTATATGGGCATGGGAAACATATGTTTACATTGCCAAATCAAATGGAATAGACAACAAATAAAAGAGAAATAAACAACATTAACCAACATTATACTCACACCAGTTTTAATAGAATATAGACATTTCAGATGTTATATCATTGGCTGTGTACAGTGTGCAAGTAGTTGAAGTATGAAAGGGAAAATAACTAAACAGATAAACATAGGTTGTATTTACAATGTTGTTTGTGGTTCACTGGTTCCCTTTTCTCATGGCAACAGGCCACAAATCTTGCAGCTGTGACTGAACACTATGGTATTTTACCGTACAAATATGGGAGTTTATCAATGTTTGATTTGTTTTCAAATTCTTTGTGGGTCTGTGTGATCTGTGGGAAATATGTGTCTCTAATGTGGTTTCCACCTCACTTTGTGGGCAGTGGGCACATTGCCTGTCTTCACTTGAGAGCCAGGTCTGCCTATGGCGGCGTCTCTCAATAGCAAGGCTATGCTCACCGAGTCTGTATATAGTCAAGAATGGAGTTAATTCAGGGTCAGTCACAGTGGTCAGATGTTCTGTGGACTCTATGTTAAGGGCCACATTGCATTCCAGTTTTCTCTTTTTTTGGGGGTTGATTCTTTCCAATGTATCAAATAGTTATATTTTTGCTATATAATATTTTGGTTGGGTCTAAACTTGTTTTTGTCCTGAAGCTTTGTGGGGTCTGTTGGTGTTTGTGAACAGTGCCACAGAACCAGCTGGCTGATGGGACTCTTCTCTAGGTTCATCTCCCTGTAAGTGATGGCTTTGTAGTGGAATGTGTGGGCATTGCTTCTTTTTAGGTGGTTGTAGAATTTAACAGCTCTTATCTGGATTTCGATAACTAGTGGGTAGAGTCCTAATTCTGCTCAGCATGTATGGTTTGGGTTTTGCGTTGTGCACAAAATACATTTTTGCATAATTCTGCATGTGAATTATTGGTTGGTGAGTGAACCCCAGTCCTCACAACTAGAGGGCAATGGGTTTGATAACTGATTGAAGTATTTTTAGCCAGATCCTAATTGGGATGTTGAGTTTTATGTTCCTTTCTCTACCTACCTCACTCTCCTTCTACCTCTCTCTCTACCTATCTTTATATATATATATATATATATAGATATCTCTTGCTTCAGCTGCAGTTCAGTTCCACTCTGCTTAAATACACCAAGGTCATTGTTGTAGGTGGCACTGTTGTTGGCTGAGATAAGGAGTATACACAAAAGGACTTCTGATGTCAAAGAATGTACTTCTAGATCTAAGTTTTAGGCTACAGGATGGATCTAAAGCAAGTTTGCGATCTGCTAGTGAAAGACATCTTCTAGTGAAAGACATATATGCTAATGACAGACATATCTGCTAGTGAAAGACATCTTCTAGTGAAAGACATATATGCTAATGACAGACATATCTGCTAGTGAAAGACATCTTCTAGTGAAAGACATATATGCTAATGACAGACATATCTGCTAGTGAAAGACATCTTCTAGTGAAAGACATATATGCCAATGACAGACATATCTGCTAATGAAAGACATCTTCTAGTGAAAGACATATCTGCTAGTGAAAGACATATCTGCTAATGAAAGACATCTTCTAGTGAAAGACATATCTGCTAATGAAAGACATATCTGCTAGTGAAAGACATATCTGCTAATGAAAGATATATCTGCTAATGAAAGACATATCTGCTAGTGGGAGAGCTGGCTCCAGTAATATGATGATAACAGTCGAGACACAGTCACCCCTTCTCGCTCGCATGTGTGTATGTTTTTATTTGTATTTTTATTTAACTGGACAAGTTAAGAACAAATTCTTATTTACAATTAGAGGGTAGAGGGTAGTCCATCCATGGTTTGTCCCATTTGGAGAGCAGAAGCGACTGGCCTTGGTCGAGTTGTGGTCAGGGAACGTCAGGGTCGCTGTATGGGCTCTTTCCTTCAGCTCGGTTGGAGGTGCCATGCCAAAGCCCCAGCCTCTCCCTCAGACCCTGTCTCAGCCACACTCTTCTTTACCTACTCCCCATTCCATTACTCATAGGTTCCACACTCCTCTTCTCTGCCTACTCCCCATTCCATTACTCATAGTATCCACACTCTTCTTCTCTGCCTACTCCCCACTCCATTACTCATAGGATCCACACTCCTCTTCTCTACCTACTCCCCACTCCATTACTCATAGGACCCACACTCCTCTTCTCTACCTACTCCCCATTCCATTACTCATAGTATCCACACTCTTCTTCTCTGCCTACTCCCCATTCCATTACTCATAGTATCCACACTCATCTTCTCTACCTACTCCCCACTCCATTACTCATAGTATCCACACTCTTCTTCTCTGCCTACTCCCCACTCCATTACTCATAGGATCCACACTCCTCTTCTCTGCCTACTCCCCACTCCATTACTCATAGGATCCACAATCCTCTTCTTTGCCTACTCCCCACTCCATTACTCATAGGATCCACACTCCTCTTCTCTGCCTACTCCCCACTCCATTACTCATAGGATCCACACTCCTCTTCTCTGCCTACTCCCCACTCCATTACTCATAGGATCCACACTCCTCTTCTCTACCTACTCCCCACTCCATTACTCATAGGATCCACACTCCTCTTCTCTGCCTACTCCCCACTCCATTACTCATAGTATCCACACTCCTCTTCTTTGCCTACTCCCCACTCCATTACTCATAGTATCCACACTCCTCTTCTTTGCCTACTCCCCACTACATTACTCATAGGATCCACACTCCTCTTCTCTACCTACTCCCCACTCCATTACTCATAGGATCCACACTCCTCTTCTCTGCCTACTCCCCACTCCATTACTCATAGGATCCACAATCCTCTTCTTTGCCTACTCCCCACTCCATTACTCATAGGATCCACACTCCTCTTCTCTGCCTACTCCCCACTCCATTACTCATAGGATCCACACTCCTCTTCTCTGCCTACTCCCCACTCCATTACTCATAGGATCCACACTCCTCTTCTCTACCTACTCCCCACTCCATTACTCATAGGATCCACACTCCTCTTCTCTGCCTACTCCCCACTCCATTACTCATAGTATCCACACTCCTCTTCTTTGCCTACTCCCCACTCCATTACTCATAGTATCCACACTCCTCTTCTTTGCCTACTCCCCACTACATTACTCATAGGATCCACACTCCTCTTCTCTACCTACTCCCCACTCCATTACTGATAGGATCCACACTCCTCTTCCCTACCTACTCCCCACTCCATTACTCATAGGATCCATAATCCTCAGACATACAGACAGATATACACACACATACACTCCTCCTTGCTGTGGTCCAGGGGTTTTAAGGGTGTTGGGGATGAAAACACTGGTGCTGAGGCAGAAAATAGACTGACAGGCCTGGTGAACTGAGCATGATATTTTATTAGGGGGCTGGAGGTTTTGTCCAGGATTTGAGGACAGTTAACCTCGTGGGCTGAGGAAGAAATGTTTTTATACAATGTTTAGGAGAGGGTGTGGAGTAAAGGAGATGAAATGAAAGAAGGGGAGACAGTGGTGGAAAAGAGAGGAAAGGAATTGAGAGAAGAGGAGGAGAGCAAGGGCAATGGATTTATAGCACATTGTGTTAGTATAGCATGACCTGTGTGGGATGTTTAGTGGGTGTATGTTAATGTAGTCAGCCAGGCATAGTGTTTATTTGGTGTGTGAGCATGAGAGAGAGAGAGAGAGACAGAGAGAGAGAGAGTGAGAGGGAGAGGGAGAGGGAGAAAAAGTGTGTGTGTGTGTGTGTGTGTGTGTGTGTGTGTGTGTGTGTGTGTGTGTGTGTGTGTGTGTGTGTGTGTGTGTGTGTGTGTGTGCGTGCGTGTGTGTGTGGGGGGGGTGGTGCACGTGTGTGTGTCATACCAAAGCCATGTTGCCCAGTGATAGAGATGGTCAGAGTTCACATCTGCGAGTTCGAGGCTCTAAAATAATGTTACACTCTGTATACACACACACCAAATCTCCTGGCTGTAGCTAGGGACCTGAGCAATGCCTTGTCAAACAGGGAGAGGGAGAAAAGGAGAGATAGAGAGACAGATAGAGAGAGAGAAAGAGAGAGACAGAGTGAGACAGAGAGGGAGAACAGGAGAGAGCGAGAGAGAGACATAGAGAGGGAGAGAAGAGGGAGAGAAACCTTCCCAGATCTCTCTCCTCACACCCATGTCGTTATTTAATATGGCCGCCTCGTCTCTCACCTTGAGCACCATCTCTTCCTCGCCCAAACTGTTTGCCGGAGATAACACAATCTTTCTGGCAGAAAATAAATAAAAAGGAAAAAAGGAAAGGGACAGAGGCAGGGAGAGGAAAATTCAGCTGCTGTATACGAGGGGCTCTTTGGAGTTTCTCCACACATATTATCAAAATCATTAACTGCCAGGGAACGTTTGTTTTTGTTTAGATTCTTCTAAAGGAGAGTGGGCGTCTCGCTTTTGAATGTGCCAGTGATGAATAGAGCAGACATTTGTCTATCCTTGACCACACCTCCGTCTCTTCCCTCCCTCTCTCTTTCTTTCTCTCTCAGGCCCTCTCTTTGAGTCCATCCCCTCTTTCTCTCTCTCTGTCTATCTCTATGCTGTCCACCCGTCAGTCTCTCTCTCCCTACACGCTATCTCTTTCTCTCTCTCTGTCTATCTCTATGCTGTCCACCCGTCAGTCTCTCTCTCCCTACACGCTATCTCTTTCTCTCTCTCTGTCTATCTCTATGCTGTCCACCCGTCAGTCTCTCTCTCCCTCGGTATCTCTTTCTCTCTCCCTCCACACTGTCCATCAGTCTTCTCTCCCTACACGCTATCTCTTTCTCTCTCCATCTCTATGCTGTCCACCCGTCAGTCTCTCTCTCCCTACACGCTATCTCTTTCTCTCTCCCTGTCTATCTCTATGCTGTCCACCCGTCAGTCTCTCTCTCCCTACACGCTATCTCTTTCTCTCTCTCTGTCTATCTCTATGCTGTCCACCCGTCAGTCTCTCTCTCCCTACACGCTATCTCTTTCTCTCTCTCTGTCTATCTCTATGCTGTCCACCCGTCAGTCTCTCTCTCCCTACACGCTATCTCTTTCTCTCTCTCTCTCTCCATCTCCCCCATCCTCTCTGTGTCTGACGGCTTGCATCTTGGCATATCACAGACAGAAGTCAGGGTGAGGTAGTCATCTATTTACTGTGTGGAGGAAGAGGAAGAGGAGGAGGAAGCTGAGAAAAAGGAGGAGTAGATGGGCGCTCCCTCTCTTGGAGGAAAAACAGAGGCTGCCGCCCTATGGGTCCTGGTCAAAAGTAGTGAACTAAATAGGGAATAGGGTGCCATTTGGAACGTAGACAATCCCACTAAGCTTTCTGACACATCTTGTTGAAGCTGCCCGATTCTACCACTTTGCTTAAGGTCACCGCCTCGTTGAGAGGGTGAGAGATAGAACAGGGGCGAAGGTCACCACCTCGTTGACAGGGTGAGAGATATAACAGGGGCGAAGGTCACCGCCTCGTTGAGAGGGTGAGAGATAGAACAGGGGCGGAGGGGTGGAGAGGCAGAGTGTCAATGCAAGCTGTCGGCTAATAAAGTACAAACACCTTATTCAGAGAAAAGAGATGGAGGGCCACCTTAGTGTTGTTTATACATCATGGTTCCTATCTTGTCTGTGTTTACAGCTCTTAGGAAAATAAACTGGCTAGCTATATTTACATGTGGGTGAATGGCCAAGACCTTTGTGTATTGTGATGGTTGGCTCAGTGTCACTTTATACTAAACATCTAAGAGATGTGAGTCATTGCTATTGTCAGTGTTATGGAGATGCCTACTGTATGTGCTAGTCCCCCATCCTTCCTAGTGCTGTGTGTGTGGGTGGCAGGGTGTGTTTAGCTGCGTTTAGACAGCTCCGCTCTTTTTTACACTAATTGGTCTTTTGACAATCATATCAGCTCTGAAAAATATCTGATGTGAAAAGATCTTGTGTGATTGGTCAAAATTTAAATGAGTGTAAAAAAGACTATCTGAATTGGGCTGCCTGTGTAAAGGCAGCCACAGAGAGGCAGACTGTCAGACACATTGGTCTATAACATCAGGCTTTGATGTCCACAGTACTGCTATAGTTTTATTTTCTCTCTGGTAGTTCATTGATTGATTGATTCATGTCACTGATTGGCCAGAGAGTCCACTCACCTTGGGCTTCATTTGTCAAAGGGGTGAACGCACAAAAAAGTCTAATCTTACTTACGTACATATTTCCTGCCAAGGTTGGTATATACCAACCGCCTAATATATTTATTTACATGTATTATATAGGCATGAATCATAATCATATTGCAGAACATGTCTCTCCTTTTCTGACATGATTGGTTTATTCCCACTACACAACAAATATTAGGTTTCCATTAACAATTGCACAAGACAAAAGACTGAAGTGCCTTTGAACGGGGTATGGTAGTAGATGCCAGGCGCACCGGTTTGTGTCGAGAACTGAAAAGCTGCTGGGTTTTTCACGCTCAGCAGTTTCCCTTGTGTATCAAGAATGGTCCACCACCCAAAGGACACCCAGCCAACTTGACACAACTTTAGGAAGCATTGGAGTCAACATGGGCCAGCATCCCTGTGGAACGCTTTCGAAGTTCCGACGAATTGAGGCTGTTCTGAGAGCAACTCAGTATTAGGAAGGTGTGCCTAATATTTGGTATACTAAGTATATATCCACATATAGATATACACAGAGTGTACAAAACATCAGGAACACCTTCCTAATATTGAGTTGCACCCCCCGCCCCTTCTACCATACCCTGTTCAAAGGCTCTTAAACACGCACAATCCATGCCTCAAGGCTTAAAAATCCTTCTTCAACCTGTCTCCTCCCCTTCATCTACGCTGATTGAAGTGGATATAACAAGAGACATCAATAATGGATCATAGCTTTCACCTGTAGTCACCTGGTCAGTCTGTCATGGAAAGAGTTCTTCATGTTTTGTACACTCAGTTATACACTCAGTCAACAGATATTGACTTTACACGTAACAACTTCCATCCAATTCATGTAACAAAATGTCAACAACATATATGTCAATATGTAACATACACAAAGGTGATCACTATAAACAGATGTGAATTAAAAGTGGTCAGACCCCATATCTGACTAGTCACACAGAACACAGGTCAGACAAGTCCTCTGAAATGCGTGGCAGCTGCTGCCGTGGGGCTTACACCCGGATATTGGGCCAAACCAGGTACTAAAGCCTTTATTTACCGGCTGATCGTCTTAGCCCCCGGTGCTGCACCCATCTCCCAAATGGGGCTTAGCAGAGATTAACCAGGGGAAGATCCTCTTTCTGATATTTAGCTCTTCTAATCGTTCCATTAGAACAAGAGGATAGAAGGCCTGGTGGCAGTGTGTGATACCAGACGTGGTTTTGTATCACTGTGTTTGTCTGCGTTTTGGTTAAGTGTGTGTGTGTGTGTGTGTGTTTGTTTGTGTGTGATGATGTGGGGGAGAGTAGTTCTGTTGTAGCTCTGACCTGGCTAGACGACCCACCTACCTTACCGGGTCCATGTGTCGGATGTGTTTGGGCCGATATGACAGATGAATGAAACCCAATGACATACAGACAGCCAAATGTAGCACAGGACCTGGACAGAAACGAAAAGAAGGACCTGTCTCTCTGCTTACAGCTCCCATATGTGAGTTTTACTGAAGCTCACAGACCACATCTGTTAAGATGTTACATTTTAGCAGATGCTCTTATCCACAATAGTGTGCATACATTTTCCTACTGGTCCCCCGTGGGATTCAAACCCACAACCACAACCCTGGCGTTGCAAGCACCATGCTCTACCAACTAGGCCACACGGGACCCTGTGCTTATATCTCTAAGCCTCATTACAAATCAAGTTGGACAGCAGCAAACAGGTAGCTGATAGGACGACTCCCATGAGGAACATGGTGGGGCTTGAGGGTTTTGGAGAGGGCCAAGCCATCTTCAGAGGCATGGAGAATTGGGCTTTGGTAGTTTGGAAGTTGGAGTGTCCTATAGGGCTTTATCGTTACAACACATTCTGAATAAGATGAGCTGGGGTCCCTTAGGGACTCCTTACAGAACGGCTTTAGAATGCAGTAACCTGGATATTAGCCAAAATAGAGAGCCTCTCCATCATCCCACCGACAACCAAAATGCTCTCCCAACGTTTAATTAGAGTGCATGGGACTGCCCCTTCCAGACATTTCTTCCCTCCCTTGCCCCCCCCCTCCATCTGTCCTCTCCCTCCTTCCCTCCATCTCTGTCTCTTCTTCTCTTTCTTGCATAAACGAGTGTGTCTGCACAGGCGTAGGATTGCCGTGACAGATGAATGCGCTATGGCTAAGCTGGTATAATTCCACTTCCCTTTATAGGACTGACTTCCCTCAGATGTAAACACTGTTTCAAAAACAAAAGACTGAGGAGAAAGAAGAGGGAAAAATATAACCCCCGTCAAAGGAAAATAATCACGGCCACATAAAATTGAACTAACGGACAATTTAAATACACCAACAACAGCTAAGTGTAAGACGTTTTTTGGACTCAGAGACAGAAAATGTAATTGCTTCTGAAAATCCCAAGGTTTGCTTGTACGCCTCCTTTGCGGGGACAGAAAACAAAGGGGTGGCCATCCCCGTTGCCTGTCTCGAGAAAGGGGAGATTCAGGTAGATGCAATGGTGATGGAAGGAGATGCAGGGGAGACGGAGGGAGATGCAGGAGAGACAGAGGGAGATGCAGGGGAGACGGAGGGAGATGCAGGGGAGACGAAGGGAGATGCAGGGGAGACGGAAGGAGATGCAGGAGAGATGGAAGGAGATGCAGGGGAGACGGAAGGAGATGCAGGAGAGATGGAGGGAGATGCAGGGGAGACGGAAGGAGATGCAGGAGAGATGGAAGGAGATGCAGGGGAGACGGAAGGAGATGCAGGAGAGATGGAGGGAGATGCAGGGGAGACGGAAGGAGATGCAGGGGAGACGGAAGGAGATGCAGGAGAGATGGAAGGAGATGCAGGGGAGACGGAGGGAGATGCAGGAGAGATGGAGGGAGATGCAGGGGAGACGGAGGGAGATGCAGGGGAGACGGAAGGAGATGCAGGAGAGATGGAGGGAGATGCAGGGGAGACGGAGGGAGATGCAGGAGAGACGGAAGGAGATGTAGGCGAGACGGAAGGAGATGTAGTGGAGACGGAGGGAGATGCAGGGGAGACGGAGGGAGATGCAGGGGAGACGGAGGGAGATGCAGGAGAGACGGAAGGAGATGTAGGCGAGACGGAAGGAGATGTAGTGGAGACGGAGGGAGATGCAGGGGAGACGGAGGGAGATGCAGGGGAGACGGAGGGAGATGCAGGAGAGACGGAAGGAGATGCAGGGGAGACGGAAGGAGATGCAGGAGAGACGGAAGGAGATGTAGGGGAGACGGAAGGAGATGTAGTGGAGATGGAGGGAGAAGGAAGGAGATGGAGGGGAGATGCAGGGGAGACGGAAGGAGATGCAGGGGAGACGGAAGGAGATGCAGGAGAGATGGAGGGAGATGCAGGAGAGACGGAAGGAGATGTAGGGGAGACGGAAGGAGATGCAGGAGAGACGGAGGGAGATGCAGGGGAGACGGAGGGAGATGCAGGGGAGACGGAAGGAGATGCAGGGGAGACGGAAGGAGATGCAGGGGAGACGGAGGGGAGACGGAGGGAGATGCAGGGGAGACGGAAGGAGATGCAGGAGAGATGGAGGGAGATGCAGGGGAGACGGAGTGAGATGCAGGAGAGACGGAAGGAGATGCAGGGGAGACGGAAGGAGATGCAGGAGAGACGGAGGGAGATGGAGGGAGATGCAGGAGAGACGGAAGGAGATGCAGGAGAGACAGTGGGAGATGCAGGAGAGACGGAGGGAGATGCAGGAGAGACGGAGGGAGATGCAGGGGAGAGGGAGGGAGATGCAGGAGAGACGCAGGAGAGACAGAGGGAGACGGAGGGAGATGCAGGTGAGACGGAGGGAGATGGAGGGAGATACAGGAGAGACGGAGGGAGATGCAGGAGAGACGGAGGGAGATGCAGGTGAGACGGAAAGAGATGCAGGGGAGACGGAGGGAGATGCTGGAGAGACAGAGGGAGATACAGGGGAGATGGAGGGAGATGTAGGGGAGATGGAGGGAGACGGAGGAGAGACGGAGGGAGACAGAGGGAGATGCATGGGAGACAGAGGGAGATGCAGGGGTGACGGAGGGAGATGGAGGGAGACGGAGGGAGACGCAGGCGAGACGGAGGGAGATGCAGGGGAGATGGAGGGAGATGCAGGGGAACGGAGGGAGATGCAGGAGAGACGGAAGGAGATGCAGGGGAGACGGAAGGAGATGCAGGAGAGACGGAGGGAGATGGAGGGAGATGCAGGAGAGACAGAAAGGAGATGCAGGAGAGACAGTGGGAGATGCAGGAGAGACGGAGGGAGATGCAGGAGAGACGGAGGGAGATGCAGGGGAGAGGGAGGGAGATGCAGGAGAGACGCAGGAGAGACAGAGGGAGACGGAGGGAGATGCAGGTGAGACGGAAAGAGATGCAGGGGAGACGGAGGGAGATGCAGGAGGGCCAGAGGGAGATACAGGGGAGATGGAGGGAGATGTAGGGGAGATGGAGGGAGACGGAGGAGAGACGGAGGGAGACAGAGGGAGATGCATGGGAGACAGAGGGAGATGCAGGGGTGACGGAGGGAGATGGAGGGAGACGGAGGGAGACGCAGGCGAGACGGATGGAGATGCAGTGGAGACGGAAGGAGATGCAGGAAGACGGAGGGAGATGCAGGGGAGACGGAGGGAGATGCAGGAGAGACGGAATGAGATGCAGGGGAGACTAGGGGGAGATGCAGGAGAGATGGAGGGAGATGCAGAGGAGACGGAGGGAGATGCAGGGGAGACGGAAGGAGATGCAGGAGAGATGGAGGGAGATGCAGGGGAGACGGAGGGAGATGCAGGAGAGACGGAGGGAGATACAAGGGAGACGGAAGGAGATGCAGGAGAGACGGAGGGAGATGCAGGGGAGACGGAGGGAGATACAGGAGAGACGGATGGAGATGCAGGAGAGATGGAGGGAGATGCAGGGGAGACGGAAGGAGATGCAGGGGAGACGGAAGGAGATGCAGGAGAGATGGAGGGAGATGCAGGAGAGACGGAAGGAGATGCAGGGGAGACGGAAGGAGATGCAGGAGAGATGGAGGGAGATGCAGGGGAGACGGAGTGAGATGCAGGAGAGACGGAAGGAGATGCAGGGGAGACGGAAGGAGATGCAGGAGAGACGGAGGGAGATGGAGGGAGATGCAGGAGAGACGGAAGGAGATGCAGGAGAGACGGAGGGAGATGCAGGAGAGACGGAGGGAGATGCAGGGGAGAGGGAGGGAGATGCAGGAGAGACGCAGGAGAGACAGAGGGAGACGGAGGGAGATGCAGGTGAGACGGAAGGAGATGCAGGAGAGACGGAGGGAGATGCAGGAGAGACGGAGGGAGATGCACGGGAGAGGGAGGGAGATGCAGGAGAGACGCAGGAGAGACAGAGGGAGACGGAGGGAGATGCAGGTGAGACGGAGGGAGATGCAGGTGAGACGGAAAGAGATGCAGGGGAGACGGAGGGAGATGCAGGAGAGACAGAGGGAGATACAGGGGAGATGGAGGGAGATGTAGGGGAGATGGATGGAGACGGAGGAGAGACGGAGGGAGACAGAGGGAGATGCATGGGAGACAGAGGGAGATGCAGGGGTGACGGAGGGAGATGGAGGGAGACGGAGGGAGACGCAGGCGAAACGGAGGGAGATGCAGGGGAGATGGAGGGAGATGCAGGGGAGACGGAGGGAGATGCAGGAGAGACGGAGGGAGACGCAGGCGAGATGGAGGGAGATGCAGGGGAGACGGAGGGAGATGCAGGAGAGACGGAGGGAGACGCAGGCGAGATGGAGGGAGATGCAGGGGAGACGGAGGGAGATGCAGGAGAGACGGAGGCAGACGGAGGGAGATGGAGGGAGATGCAGGAGAGACGGAGGGATATGCAGTGGAGATGGAGGGAGACGAAAGGAGATGGAGGGGAGACGGAGGGAGATGCAGGGGAGATGGAGGGAGATGCAGGGGAGACGGAGGGAGATGCAGGAGAGACGGAGGGAGACGCAGGCGAGATGGAGGGAAATGCAGGGGAGACGGAGGGAGATGCAGGAGAGACGGAGGCAGACGGAGGGAGATGGAGGGAGATGCAGGAGAGACGGAGGGAGATGCAGGAGAGACGGAGGGATATGCAGTGGAGATGGAGGGAGACGAAAGGAGATGGAGGGGAGACGGAGGGAGATGCAGGGGAGACAGAGGGAGATGCAGTGGAGATGGAGGGAGATGCAGGGAGAACGGATGGAGACGCAGGAGAGATGGAGGGAGATGCAGGGGAGACGGAGGGAGATGCAGGGGAGACGGAGGGAGATGCAGGGGAGATGGAAGGAGATGCAGGAGAGATTGAGGGAGATGCAGGGGAGACGGAGGGAGATGGAGGGGAGACGGGAGGAGATGCAGGAGAGATGGAGGGAGATGCAGGGGAGACGGAGGGAGATGCAGGGGAGACGGAAGGAGATGCAGGGGAGACGGAAGGAGATGCAGGGGAGACGGAAGGAGATGCAGGGGAGACGGAAGGAGATGCAGGAGAGATGGAAGGAGATGCAGGGGAGACGGAGGGAGATGCAGGGAGATGCAGGAGAGATGGAGGGAGATGCAGGGGAGACGGAAGGAGATGCAGGAGAGATGGAGGGAGATGCAGGGGAGACGGAGTGAGATGCAGGAGAGACGGAAGGAGATGCAGGGGAGACGGAAGGAGATGCAGCAGAGACGGAGGGAGATGCAGGAGAGACAGTGGGAGATGCAGGAGAGACGGAGGGAGATGCAGGAGAGAAGGAGAGAGATGCAGGGGAGAGGGAGGGAGATGCAGGAGAGACGCAGGGGAGACAGAGGGAGACGGAGGGAGATGCAGGGGAGACGGAGGGAGATGGAGGGAGATACAGGAGAGACGGAGGGAGATGCAGGAGAGACGGAGCGAGATGCAGGTGAGACGGAGGGAAAGAGATGCAGGGAGACGGAGGGAGATGCAGGAGAGACGGAGGGAGATGGAGGGAGATGCAGGGGAGATGGAGGGAGATGCAGGGGAGATGGAGGGAGGAAAGGGAGATGGAGGGGAGACGGAGGGAGATGGAGGGAGATGCAGGGAGACGGAGGGAGATGCAGGGGAGACAGATGGGGAGATGCAGGGGAGACGGAGGGAGATGCAGGAGAGATGGAGGCAGACGGAGGGAGATGGAGGAGATGCAGGAGAGACGGAGGGAGATGCAGGAGAGACGGAGGGAGACAGGCGAGATGGAGATGGAGGGAGGGAGATGGAGGGAGATGGAGGAGATGCAGGAGGGAGACAGGAGAGAGGGAGATGGAGATGCAGGAGGATGGGAGATGCAGGAGAGACGGAGGGCAGACGGAGGGAGATGGAGGGAGACAGGGGAGACGGAGGAGATGCAGGAGAGATGGAGGGAGATGCAGGGGGAGATGGAGGGAGATGCAGGAGAGACGGAGAGGAGATGCAGTGGAGAGAGACGGGGAGGAGATGGAGGGAGATGGAGGGAGATGCAGGAGAGACGGAGGCAGAGAGATGAGGGAGACGGAGGGAGATGCAGTGGGAGAGACGGAGGGAGATGCAGGGGAGACAGGGAGACGGAGGGAGATGCAGGAGAGATGGAGGGAGATGCAGGAGAGACGGAGAGGAGATGCAGGAGAGACGGAGGGGAGACGGAGGGAGATGAGGAGAGAGGGAGAGACAGGGGAGACGGAGGGAGATGAGGGAGATGGAGGGAGATGCAGGAGAGACGGAGGGAGATGCAGGAGAGACGGAGGAGATGCAGGGAGACGGAGGGAGATGCAGGAGAGACTTGAGGGAGACAGAGGGAGATGGAGGAGAGATGGAGGGGAGACGAGGAGAGATGCAGGAGATGCAGGGGAGACGGAGGGAGATGCAGGGGTGACGAGGGAGGGAGATGGAGGGAGATGGAGGGGAGACGGAGGGAGATGCAGGAGAGACGGAGGGAGATGGAGGAGATTCAGGAGAGGCCAGATGGAGGGAGATGCAGGGGAGACGGAAGGAGATGCAGGGGAGACGGAGGGAGATGCAGGAGAGACGAGGAGGGAGACAGAGGGAGACGGAGGGAGACGGAGGGGAGACGGAGGGAGATACAGGAGAGAAGGAGGGAGATGCAGGAGAGACGGAGGGAGATGAGGGAGATGAGGGGAGCAGGAGAGACGGAGGGAGATGCAGAGAGGGAGGAGATTGAGGGAGATGCAGGGGAGACAGAGGGAGATGCAGGGGAGACGGAGGGAGATGCAGTGGAGGTGGAGGGAGACGGAGGGAGATGGAGGGGAGACAGAGGGAGATGCAGGGGAGATGGAGGGAGATGCAGGAGACATGCAGGGGAGACGGAGGGAGATGCAGTGGAGATGGAGGGAGATGCAGGAGAGATGGAGGGAGATGCAGGGGAGACGGAGGGAGATGCAGGGGAGACGGAAGGAGATGCAGGGGAGACGGAAGGAGATGCAGGAGAGATGGAGGGAGATGCAGGGGAGATGCAGGAGAGACGGAAGGAGATGCAGGGGAGACGGAGGGAGATGCAGGAGAGATGGAGGGAGATGCAGGGGAGACGGAGGGAGATGCAGGAGAGACGGAAGGAGATGCAGGGGAGACGGAAGGAGATGCAGGAGAGACGGAGGGAGATGGAGGGAGATGCAGGAGAGACGGAAGGAGATGCAGGAGAGACAGAGGGAGATGCAGGAGAGACGGAGGGAGATGCAGGAGAAACAGAAGGAGATGCAGGGGAGACGGAGGGAGATGCAGGAGAGACGGAGGGAGACAGAGGGAGATGCAGGAGAGATGGAGGGGAGACGTAGAGAGATGCAGGGAGATGCAGGGGAGACGGAGGGAGATGCAGGGGTGACGGAGGGAGACAGAGGGAGATGCAGGAGAGATGGAGGGGAGACGTAGAGAGATGCAGGGAGATGCAGGGGAGACGGAGGGAGATGCAGGGGTGACGGAGGGAGATGCAGGAGAGACGCAGGGGAGACGGAAGGAGATGCAGGGGAGACGGAGGGAGATGCAGGAGAGACAGAGGAAGACGGAGGGGAGACGGAGGGAGATGGAGGGAGATACAGGAGAGAAGGAGGGAGATGCAGGAGAGACAGAGGGAGATGCAGGGGAGAACGGAGGGAGATGCAGTGGCGGTGGAGGGAGACGGAGGGAGATGGAGGGAGATGCAGGGGAGACGGAGGGAGATGCAGGGGAGATGGAGGGAGATGCAGGAGAGACGGAGGGAGATGCAGGAGAGACGGAGGGATATGCAGTGGAGATGGAGGGAGACGAAAGGAGATGGAGGGAGGATGGAGGGAGATGCAAGGGAGACAGAGGGAGACAGAGGGAGATGCAGTGGAGATGGAGGGAGATGCAGGGGAGACGGAAGGAGATGCAGGAGAGATGGAGGTAGATGCAGGGGAGACGGAGGGAGATGCAGGAGAGATGGAGGGAGATGCAGGGGAGACGGAGGGAGATGCAGGCGAGATGGAGGGAGATGCAGGGGAGACGGAGGGAGATGCAGGAGAGACGGAGGCAGACGGAGGGAGATGGAGGGGGATGCAGGAGAGACGGAGGGAGATGCAGGAGAGACGGAGGATATGCAGTGGAGATGGGGGAGACGAAAGGAGATGGAGGGGAGACGGAGGGAGATGCAGGGGAGATGGAGGAGATGCAGGGGAGACGGAGGGAGATGCAGGCGAGATGGAGGGAGATGCAGGGGAGACGGAGGGAGATGCAGGAGAGACGGAGGCAGACGGAGGGAGATGGAGGGAGATGCAGGAGAGACGGAGG
The DNA here is from genome assembly GCF_034236695.1 of Oncorhynchus nerka. NCBI lineage: Eukaryota > Metazoa > Chordata > Actinopteri > Salmoniformes > Salmonidae > Oncorhynchus > Oncorhynchus nerka. Next base: position 71,205,871 of record NC_088401.1, on the reverse strand, counting down.
GAGATGCAGGAGAGACGGAGGGATATGCAGTGGAGATGGGGGGAGACGAAAGGAGATGGAGGGGAGACGGAGGGAGATGCAGGGGAGATGGAGGGAGATGCAGGGGAGACGGAGGGAGATGCAGGAGAGACGGAGGGAGACGCAGGGGAGATGGAGGGAGATCCAGGGTAGACGGAGGGAGATGCAGGAGAGACGGAGGCAGACGGAGGGAGATGGAGGGAGATGCAGGAGAGACGGAGGGAGATGCAGGGGAGACGGAAGGAGATGCAGGAGAGACGGAGGGAGATGGAGGGAGATGCAGGAGAGACGGAAGGAGATGCAGGAGAGACAGAGGGAGATGCAGGAGAGACGGAGGGAGATGCAGGAGAGACGGAAGTAGATGCAGGGGAGACGGAGGGAGATGCAGGAGAGACGCAGGAGAGACAGAGGGAGACGGAGGGGAGACGGAGGGAGATGGAGGGAGATACAGGAGAGACGGAGGGAGACAGAGGGAGATGCAGGAGAGATGGAGGGCAGACGTTGAGAGATGCAGGGAGATGCAGGGGAGACGGAGGGAGATGCAGGGGTGACGGAGGGAGATGGAGGGAGACGGAGGGAGACGCAGGGGAGACGGAGGGAGATGCAGGAGAGACGGAGGGAGACGCAGGCCAGATGGAGGGAGATGCAGGGGAGACGGAAGGAGATGCAGGGGAGACGGAGGGAGATGCAGGAGAGACGCAGGAGAGACAGAGGGAGATGGAGGGAGATACAGGAGAGAAGGAAGGAGATGCAGGGGAGACGGAGGGAGATGCAGGAGAGACGAGGAGAGACAGAGGGAAATGGAGGGAGACGGAGGGGAGACGGAGGGAGATGGAAGGAGATGCAGGAGAGACGGAGGGAGATGGAGGAGATGCAGGAGAGACGGAAGGAGATGCAGGAGAGACGGAAGGAGATGCAGGGGAGATGGAGGGAGATGCAGGAAAGACAGAGGGAGATGCAGGGGAGACGGAGGGAGATGCAGTGGAGGTGGAGGGAGACGGAGGGAGATGGAGGGGAGACAGAGGGAGATGCAGGGGAGACGGAGGGAGATGCAGGGGAGACAGAGGGAGATGCAGGGGAGACGGAGGGAGATGCAGTGGAGATGGAGGGAGATGCAGGAGAGATGGAGGGAGATGCAGGGGAGACGGAGGGAGATGCAGGGGAGATGGAGGGAGATGCAGGGGAGACGGAGGGAGATGGAGGGAGATGCAGGGGAGACGGAGGGAGACAGAAGGAGATGCAGGAGAGATGGAGGGAGATGCAGGGGAGACGGAGGGAGATGCAGGAGAGACGGAGGCAGACGGAGGGAGATGCAGGGGAGACGGAGGGAGACAGAAGGAGATGGAGGGGAGACGGAGGAAGATTGAGGGAGATGCAGGGGAGACGGAGGGAGACAGAAGGAGATGGAGGGGAGACGGAGGGAGATGCAGGGGAGACGGAGGGAGATGCAGGGGAGACGGAGGGAGATGCAGGGGAGATGGAAGGAGATGTAGGGGAGACGGAGGGAGATGCAGGAGAGACGGAGGGAGATGTAGGGGAGACGGAGGGAGATGCAGGAGAGACGGAGGAGATGCAGGAGAGATGGAGGAGATGCAGGAGAGATGGAGGGAGATGCAGGGGAGACGGAGGGAGATGCAGGGGAGACGGAAGGAGATGCAGGAGAGATGGAGGGAGATGCAGGGGAGACGGAGGGAGATGCAGGAGAGATGGAGGGGAGACGGAGGGAGATGCAGGGGAGATGGAGGGAGATGCAGGGGAGACGGAGGGAGATGCAGGAGAGATGGAGGGAGATGCAGGGAGACGGAGGGAGATGCAGGAGAGATGGAGGGAGATGCAGGGGAGATGGAGGGAGACGCAGGGGAGACGGAAGGAGATGCAGGAGAGACGGAAGGAGATGCAGGGGAGACGGAAGGAGATGCAAGAGAGATGGAGGGAGATGCAAGTGAGACGGAGGGAGATGCAGGGGAGACGGAAGGAGATGCAGGGGAGACGGAAGGAGATGCAGGAGAGATGGAGGGAGATGCAGGGGAGATGGAGGGATATGCAGGAGAGACGGAAGGAGATGCAGGGGAGACGGAGGGAGATGGAGGGAGATGCAGGGGAGACAGAGGGAGATGCAGGAGAGACGGAAGGAGATGCAGGGGAGACGGAGGGAGATGGAGGGAGATGCAGGAGAGACGGAAGGAGATGCAGGAGAGACAGAGGGAGATGCAGGAGAGACGGAGGGAGATGCAGGAGAGACGGAAGGAGATGCAGGGGAGACGGAGGGAGATGCAGGAGAGACGAGGAGAGACAGAGGGAGACGGAGGGGAGACTTGAGGGAGATGGAGGGAGATACAGGAGAGACGGAGGGAGATGCAGGAGAGACGGAGGGAGATGCAGGAGAGACGGAGGGAGATGCAGGGGAGACGGAGGGAGATGCAGGAGAGACGGAGGGAGACAGAGGGAGATGCAGGAGAGATGGAGGGAAGACGTAGAGAGATGCAGGGAGATGCAGGGGAGACGGAGGGAGATGCAGGGGTGACGGAGGGAGATGGAGGGAGACGGAGGGAGACGCAGGGGAGACGGAGGGAGATGCAGGAGAGACGGAGGGAGATGCAGGAGAGACGGCGGGAGACGCAGGCCAGATGGAGGGAGATGCAGGGGAGACGGAAGGAGATGCAGGGGAGACGGAGGGAGATGCAGGAGAGACGCAGGAGAGACAGAGGGAGACGGAGGGAGACGGAGGGGAGACGGAGGGAGATGGAGGGAGATACAGGAGAGAAGGAGGGAGATGCAGGAGAGACGGAGGGAGATGCAGGTGAGACGGAGGGAGATGCAGGGGCGACGGAGGGAGATGCAGGGGAGACAGAGGGAGATGCAGGGGAGACGGAGGGAGATGCAGTGGAGGTGGAGGGAGACGGAGGGAGATGGAGGGGAGACAGAGGGAGATGCAGGGGAGACGGAGGGAGATGCAGGAGAGATGCAGGGGAGACGGAGGGAGATGCAGTGGAGATGGAGGGAGATGCAGGAGAGATGGAGGGAGATGCAGGGGAGACGGAGGGAGATGCAGGGGAGACGGAAGGAGATGCAGGGGAGACGGAAGGAGATGGAGGGAGATGCAGGAGAGATGGAGGGAGATGCATGGGAGACGGAGGGAGATGCAGGGGAGACGGAGGGAGATGCAGGGGAGACGGAAGGAGATGCAGGAGAGATGGAGGGAGATGCAGGGGAGATGGAGGGAGATGCAGGGGAGACGGAGGCAGATGCAGGAGAGATGGAGGGAGATGCAGGGGAGACGGAGGGAGATGCAGGGGAGACGGAAGGAGATGGTAGAGATGGAGGGAGATGCAGGGGAGATGGAGGGAGATGCAGGGAGACGGAGGGAGATGCAGGAGAGATGGAGGAGATGCAGGGGAGACGGAGGGAGATGCAGGGGAGACGGAAGGAGATGCAGGGGAGACGGAAGGAGATGCAGGAGAGACGGAGGGAGATGCAGGGGAGACGGAAGGAGATGCAGGAGAGATGGAGGGAGATGCAGGGGAGATGGAGGGAGATGCAGGGAAGACGGAAGGAGATGCAGGAGAGATGGAGGGAGATGCAGGGGAGATGGAGGGAGATGCAGGGGAGATGGAAGGAGATGCAGGGGAGACGGAGGGAGATGCAGGAGAGACGGAGGGAGATGGAGGGGAGACGGAAGGAGATGCAGGAGAGATGGAGGGAGATGCAGGGGAGATGGAGGGAGATGCAGGGGAGACGGAGGGAGATGCAGGGGAGACGGAAGGAGATGCAGGAGAGATGGAGGGAGATGCAGGGGAGATGGAGGGGAGACGGAAGGAGATGCAGGAGAGATGGAGGGAGATGCAGGGGAGATGGAGGGAGATGCAGGGGAGACGGAAGGAGATGCAGGGGAGACGGAAGGAGATGCAGGAGAGATGGAGGGAGATCCCGGGAGACGGAAGGAGATGCAGGGGAGACGGAAGGAGATGCAGGAGAGATGGAGGGAGATGCAGGGAGACGGAAGGAGATGCAGGAGAGATGGAGGGAGATGCAGGGGAGACGGAAGGAGATGCAGGAGACATGGAGGGAGATGCAGGGGAGACGGAAGGAGATGCAGGAGAGATGGAAGGAGATGCAGGAGAGATGGAGGGAGATGCAGGGGAGACAGAAGGAGATGCAGAAGAGATGGAGGGAGATGCAGGGAGAGACAGAGGGAGATGGAGGGGAGACGGAAGGAGATGCAGGAGAGATGGAGGGAGATGCAGGGGAGATGGAAGGAGATGCAGGGAGACGGAGGGAGATGCAGGAGAGACGGAGGGAGATGGAGGGAGACGGAAGGAGATGCAGGAGAGATGGAGGGAGATGCAGGGGAGATGGAGGGAGATGCAGGGAGACGGAGGGAGATGCAGGGGAGACGGAAGGAGATGCAGGAGAGATGGAGGGGAGCAGGGAGATGGAGGGGAGACGGAAGGAGATGCAGAGAGATGGAGGGAGATGCAGGGGAGACGGAAGGAGATGCAGGGGAGACGGAAGGAGATGCAGGAGAGATGGAGGGAGATGCAGGGGAGACGGAAGGAGATGCAGGAGAGATGGAGGGAGATGCAGGGGAGACGGAAGGAGATGCAGGAGAGATGGAGGGAGATGCAGGGGAGACGGAAGGAAATGCAGGAGAGATGGAGGGAGATGCAGGGGAGACGGAAGGAGATGCAGAAGAGATGGAGGGAGGAGGAGACGGAATGAGATGCAGGAGAGATGGAAGGAGATGCAGGGGAGACGGAGGGAGATGCAGGGGAGACGGAGGGAGATGCAGGGGAGACGGAGGGAGATGCAGGAGACGGAAGGAGATGCAGGAGAGATGGAGGGAGATGCAGGGGAGATGGAGGGAGATGCAGGAGAGATGGAGGGAGATTCAGGGGAGACGGAAGGAGATGCAGGGGAGACGGAAGGAGATGCAGGAGAGATGGAGGGAGATGCAGGGGAGACGGAGGGAGATGCAGGGGAGACGGAAGGAGATCCAGGGGAGACGGAAGGAGATGCAGGAGAGACGGAGGGAGATGCAGGGGAGACGGAAGGAGATGCAGGAGAGACGGAGGGAGACGCAGGCCAGATGGAGGGAGATGCAGGGGAGACGGAAGGAGATGCAGGGGAGATGGAGGGAGATGCAGGAGAGACGCAGGAGAGACAGAGGGAGATGGAGGGAGATACAGGAGAGAAGGAAGGAGATGCAGGGGAGACGGAGGGAGATGCAGGAGAGACGCAGGAGAGACAGAGGGAAATGGAGGGAGACGGAGGGGAGACGGAGGGAGATGGAAGGAGATGCAGGAGAGACGGAGGGAGATGGAGGGAGATGCAGGAGAGACGGAAGGAGATGCAGGAGAGACGGAAGGAGATGCAGGGGAGACGGAGGGAGATGCAGGAAAGACAGAGGGAGATGCAGGGGAGACGGAGGGAGATGCAGTGGAGGTGGAGGGAGACGGAGGGAGATGGAGGGGAGACAGAGGGAGATGCAGGGGAGACGGAGGGAGATGCAGGGGAGACAGAGGGAGATGCAGGGGAGACGGAGGGAGATGCAGTGGAGATGGAGGGAGATGCAGGAGAGATGGAGGGAGATGCAGGGGAGACGGAGGGAGATGCAGGGGAGATGGAGGGAGATGCAGGGGAGACGGAGGGAGATGGAGGGAGATGCAGGGGAGACGAAGGGAGACAGAAGGAGATGCAGAGAGATGGAGGGAGATGCAGGGAGACGGAGGGAGATGCAGGAGAGACGGAGGCAGACGGAGGGAGATGCAGGGAGACGGAGGGAGACAGAAGGAGATGGAGGGAGACGGAGGAAGATTGAGGGAGATGCAGGGGAGACGGAGGGAGACAGAAGGAGATGGAGGGGAGACGGAGGGAGATGCAGGGGAGACGGAGGGAGATGCAGGGGAGACGGAGGGAGATGCAGGGGAGATGGAGGGAGATGTAGGGGAGACGGAGGGAGATGCAGGAGAGACGGGAGGAGATGCAGGAGAGATGGAGGGAGATGCAGGAGAGATGGAGGGAGATGCAGGGGAGACGGAGGGAGATGCAGGGGAGACGGAAGGAGATGCAGGAGAGATGGAGGAGATGCAGGGAGATGGAGGGAGATGCAGGAGAGATGGAGGGAGATTCAGGGAGACGGAAGGAGATGCAGGGGAGACGGAAGGAGATGCAGGAGAGATGGAGGGAGATGCAGGGAGACTTGAGGGAGATGCAGGGGAGACGGAAGGAGATGCAGGGGAGACGGAAGGAGATGCAGGAGAGACGGAGGGAGATGCAGGGGAGACGGAAGGAGATGCAGGAGAGACGGAGGGAGACGCAGGCCAGATGGAGGGAGATGCAGGGGAGACGGAAGGAGATGCAGGGGAGACGGAGGGAGATGCAGGAGAGACGCAGGAGAGACAGAGGGAGATGGAGGGAGATACAGGAGAGAAGGAAGGAGATGCAGGGGAGACGGAGGGAGATGCAGGAGAGACGCAGGAGAGACAGAGGGAAATGGAGGGAGACGGAGGGGAGACGGAGGGAGATGGAAGGAGATGCAGGAGAGACGGAGGGAGATGGAGGGAGATGCAGGAGAGACGGAAGGAGATGCAGGTGAGACGGAAGGAGATGCAGGGGAGACGGAGGAGATGCAGGAAAGACAGAGGGAGATGCAGGGGAGACGGAGGGAGATGCAGTGGAGGTGGAGGGAGACGGAGGGAGATGGAGGGGAGACAGAGGGAGATGCAGGGGAGACGGAGGGAGATGCAGGGAGACAGAGGGAGATGCAGGGGAGATGGAGGGAGATGCAGTGGAGATGGAGGAGATGCAGGAGAGATGGAGGGAGATGCAGGGGAGACAGGGGAGATGGGGAGATGCAGGGGGGAGATGGAGGGAGATGCAGGGAGACGGAGGGAGACAGAAGGAGATGCAGGAGAGATGGAGGGAGATGCAGGGGAGACGGAGGGAGATGCAGGAGAGACGGAGGCAGACGGAGGGAGATGCAGGGGAGACGGAGGGAGACAGAAGGAGATGGAGGGGAGACGGAGGAAGATTGAGGGAGATGCAGGGGAGACGGAGGGAGACAGAAGGAGATGGAGGGGAGACGGAGGGAGATGCAGGGGAGACGGAGGGAGATGCAGGGGAGACGGAGGGAGATGCAGGGGAGACGAAGGGAGATGTAGGGGAGACGGAGGGAGATGCAGGAGAGACGGAGGGAGATGTAGGGGAGACGGAGGGAGATGCAGGAGAGACGGCAGGAGATGCAGGAGAGATGGAGGGAGATGCAGGAGAGATGGAGGGAGATGCAGGGGAGACGGAGGGAGATGCAGGGGAGACGGAAGGAGATGCAGGAGAGATGGAGGGAGATGCAGGGGAGACGGAGGGAGATGCAGGAGAGATGGAGGGGAGACGGAGGGAGATGCAGGGGAGATGGAGGGAGATGCAGGGGAGACGGAGGGAGATGCAGGAGAGATGGAGGGAGATGCAGGGGAGACGGAGGGAGATGCAGGAGAGATGGAGGGAGATGCAGGGGAGATGGAGGGAGATGCAGGGGAGACGGAAGGAGATGCAGGAGAGACGGAAGGAGATGCAGGGGAGACGGAAGGAGATGCAAGAGAGATGGAGGGAGATGCAAGTGAGACGGAGGGAGATGCAGGGGAGACGGAAGGAGATGCAGGGAGACGGAAGGAGATGCAGGAGAGATGGAGGGAGATGCAGGGAGATGGAGGATATGCAGGAGAGACGGAAGGAGATGCAGGGAGACGGAGGGAGATGGAGGGAGATGCAGGGGAGACAGAGGGAGATGCAGGAGAGACGGAAGGAGATGCAGGGGAGACGGAGGGAGATGGAGGGAGATGCAGGAGAGACGGAAGGAGATGCAGGAGAGACAGAGGGAGATGCAGGAGAGACGGAGGGAGATGCAGGAGAGACGGAAGGAGATGCAGGGGAGACGGAGGGAGATGCAGGAGAGACGCAGGAGAGACAGAGGGAGACGGAGGGGAGACGGAGGGAGATGGAGGGAGATACAGGAGAGACGGAGGGAGATGCAGGAGAGACGGATGGAGATGCAGGGGAGACGGAGGGAGATGCAGGGGAGACGGAGGGAGATGCAGGAGAGACGGAGGGAGACAGAGGGAGATGCAGGAGAGATGGAGGGAAGACGTAGAGAGATGCAGGGAGATGCAGGGGAGACGGAGGGAGATGCAGGGGTGACGGAGGGAGATGGAGGGAGACGGAGGGAGACGCAGGGGAGACGGAGGGAGATGCAGGAGAGACGGAGGGAGATGCAGGAGAGACGGCGGGAGACGCAGGCCAGATGGAGGGAGATGCAGGGGAGACGGAAGGAGATGCAGGGGAGACGGAGGGAGATGCAGGAGAGACGCAGGAGAGACAGAGGGAGACGGAGGGAGACGGAGGGGAGACGGAGGGAGATGGAGGGAGATACAGGAGAGAAGGAGGGAGATGCAGGAGAGACGGAGGGAGATGCAGGTGAGACGGAGGGAGATGCAGGGGCGACGGAGGGAGATGCAGGGGAGACAGAGGGAGATGCAGGGGAGACGGAGGGAGATGCAGTGGAGGTGGAGGGAGACGGAGGGAGATGGAGGGGAGACAGAGGGAGATGCAGGGGAGACGGAGGGAGATGCAGGAGAGATGCAGGGGAGACGGAGGGAGATGCAGTGGAGATGGAGGGAGATGCAGGAGAGATGGAGGGAGATGCAGGGGAGACGGAGGGAGATGCAGGGGAGACGGAAGGAGATGCAGGGGAGACGGAAGGAGATGGAGGGAGATGCAGGAGAGATGGAGGGAGATGCATGGGAGACGGAGGGAGATGCAGGGGAGACGGAGGGAGATGCAGGGGAGACGGAAGGAGATGCAGGAGAGATGGAGGGAGATGCAGGGGAGATGGAGGGAGATGCAGGGGAGACGGAGGGAGATGCAGGAGAGATGGAGGGAGATGGAGGGGAGACGGAGGGAGATGCAGGGGAGACGGAAGGAGATGCAGTAGAGATGGAGGGAGATGCAGGGGAGATGGAGGGAGATGCAGGGGAGACGGAGGGAGATGCAGGAGAGATGGAGGGAGATGCAGGGGAGACGGAGGGAGATGCAGGGGAGACGGAAGGAGATGCAGGGGAGACGGAAGGAGATGCAGGAGAGACGGAGGGAGATGCAGGGGAGACGGAAGGAGATGCAGGAGAGATGGAGGGAGATGCAGGGGAGATGGAGGGAGATGCAGGGAAGATGGAAGGAGATGCAGGAGAGATGGAGGGAGATGCAGGGAGATGGAGGGAGATGCAGGGGAGATGGAAGGAGATGCAGGGGAGACGGAGGGAGATGCAGGAGAGACGGAGGGAGATGGAGGGAGACGGAAGGAGATGCAGGAGAGATGGAGGGAGATGCAGGGGAGATGGAGGGAGATGCAGGGGAGACGGAGGGAGATGCAGGGGAGACGGAAGGAGATGCAGGAGAGATGGAGGGAGATGCAGGGGAGATGGAGGGGAGACGGAAGGAGATGCAGGAGAGATGGAGGGAGATGCAGGGGAGATGGAGGGAGATGCAGGGGAGACGGAAGGAGATGCAGGGGAGACGGAAGGAGATGCAGGAGAGATGGAGGGAGATCCCGGGGAGACGGAAGGAGATGCAGGGGAGACGGAAGGAGATGCAGGAGAGATGGAGGGAGATGCAGGGGAGACGGAAGGAGATGCAGGAGAGATGGAGGGAGATGCAGGGGAGACGGAAGGAGATGCAGGAGACATGGAGGGAGATGCAGGGGAGACGGAAGGAGATGCAGGAGAGATGGAAGGAGATGCAGGAGAGATGGAGGGAGATGCAGGGGAGACAGAAGGAGATGCAGAAGAGATGGAGGGAGATGCAGGAGAGACAGAGGGAGATGGAGGGGAGACGGAAGGAGATGCAGGAGAGATGGAGGGAGATGCAGGGGAGATGGAAGGAGATGCAGGGGAGACGGAGGGAGATGCAGGAGAGACGGAGGGAGATGGAGGGGAGACGGAAGGAGATGCAGGAGAGATGGAGGGAGATGCAGGGGAGATGGAGGGAGATGCAGGGGAGACGGAGGGAGATGCAGGGGAGACGGAAGGAGATGCAGGAGAGATGGAGGGCGATGCAGGGGAGATGGAGGGGAGACGGAAGGAGATGCAGGAGAGATGGAGGGAGATGCAGGGGAGACGGAAGGAGATGCAGGGGAGACGGAAGGAGATGCAGGAGAGATGGAGGGAGATGCAGGGGAGACGGAAGGAGATGCAGGAGAGATGGAGGGAGATGCAGGGGAGACGGAAGGAGATGCAGGAGAGATGGAGGGAGATGCAGGGGAGACGGAAGGAAATGCAGGAGAGATGGAAGGAGATGCAGGAGAGATGGAGGGAGATGCAGGGGAGACGGAAGGAGATGCAGGAGAGATGGAGGGAGATGCAGGGGAGACGGAGGGAGATGCAGGGGAGACGGAAGGAGATGCAGGGGAGACGGAAGGAGATGCAGGAGAGACGGAGGGAGATGCAGGGGAGACGGAAGGAGATGCAGGAGAGATGGAGGAGATGCAGGGGAGATGGAGGGAGATGCAGGGAAGACGGAAGGAGATGCAGGAGAGATGGAGGGAGATGCAGGGGAGATGGAGGGAGATGCAGGGGAGATGGAAGGAGATGCAGGGGAGACGGAGGGAGATGCAGGAGAGACGGAGGGAGATGGAGGGAGACGGAAGGAGATGCAGGAGAGATGGAGGGAGATGCAGGGGAGATGGAGGGAGATGCAGGGAGACGGAGGGAGATGCATGGGGGAGACGGAAGGAGATGCAGGAGAGATGGAGGGAGATGCAGGGGAGATGGAGGGGAGACGGAAGGAGATGCAGGAGAGATGGAGGGAGATGCAGGGGAGATGGAGGGAGATGCAGGGAGACGGAAGGAGATGCAGGGGAGACGGAAGGAGATGCAGGAGAGATGGAGGGAGATGCCGGGAGACGGAAGGAGATGCAGGGGAGACGGAAGGAGATGCAGAGAGATGGAGGATGGAGAGATGCAGGGGAGACGGAAGGAGATGCAGGAGAGATGGAGGGAGATGTAGGGGAGACGGAAGGAGATGCAGGAGACATGGAGGGAGATGCAGGGAGACGGAAGGAGATGCAGGAGAGATGGAAGGAGATGCAGGAGAGATGGAGGGAGATGCAGGGGAGACAGAAGGAGATGCAGGAGAGACGGAGGGAGATGGAGGGGAGACGGAAGGAGATGCAGGAGAGATGGAGGGAGATGCAGGGAGATGGAGGGAGATGCAGGGGAGACGGAGGGAGATGCAGGGAGACGGAAGGAGATGCAGGGGAGACGGAAGGAGATGCAGGAGAGATGGAGGGAGATGCAGGGGAGACGGAAGGAGATGCAGGAGAGATGGAGGGAGATGCAGGGGAGACGGAAGGAGATGCAGGAGAGATGGAGGGAGATGCAGGGGAGACGGAAGGAAATGCAGGAGAGATGGAAGGAGATGCAGGAGAGATGGAGGGAGATGCAGGGGAGACGGAAGGAGATGCAGAAGAGATGGAGGGAGATGCAGGAGAGACGGAATGAAATGCAGGAGAGATGGAAGGAGATGCAGGGGAGACGGAGGGAGATGCAGGGGAGACGGAGGGAGATGCAGGGCAGGCGGAGGGAGATGCAGGGGAGACGGAAGGAGATGCAGGAGAGATGGAGGGAGATGCAGGGGAGATGGAGGGAGATGCAGGAGAGATGGAGGGAGATTCAGGGGAGACGGAAGGAGATGCAGGGGAGACGGAAGGAGATGCAGGAGAGATGGAGGGAGATGCAGGAGAGACGGAAGGAGATGCAGGAGAGATGGAGGGAGATGCAGGGGAGACGGAGGGAGATGCAGGGGAGACGGAGGGAGATGCAGGGGAGACGGAAGGAGATGCAGGAGAGATGGAGGGAGATGCAGGGGAGATGGAGGGAGATGCAGGGGAGACGGAAGGAGATGCAGGGGAGACGGAGGGAGATGCCGGGGAGACGGAGGGAGACGGAGGGAGATGGAAGGAGACGGAGGGAGATTAGTCATGTTGACTGGCTGATGCGGTGGGAGGAGGACAATAGAGCCCTCAATACTTATGACAAAAAACACTGAGATGACACCAAAGTCTCCTCTGTTGTCAAGACCCATTCTGATCTCTTCTGATCCCTTCCCCTCTTTCTCACTCTCCACTCTCCACCACCACCCCTCTCTTTCTGTCTCTCTCTCTCTCTCTCTCTCTCTCTCCCTCTCTCTCTCTCTCTCTCTCTCTCCCTCTCTCTCTCTCTCTCCCTCTCTCCCTCTCTTGCCATTTCTTGAGTAGTTAAAGGTTAATTAAAAGCAAACCAGTGTTTGCTGAAGACGAGGTGTCAATATGTGAAGTAGACAACGTGCTTATCGGGCGGAACAGCGCAGAGAGATGGAAGGAGAAAACAAAGGAGGAGGGGAGGGAGGGGGGGAATGAAAGAGCCTCAAACTCCCCTCATTCCTTCTGTTGTTGTAAGCTTCAGGAAGGGAGCCGCAATTTAGATGCCAGCACAAATTCTTCTCTCTGGGCATGAACCTAAATAAAATATTTCACTAGACCCAAAAAGGATATATTTTATTGAATAGGCCTATACATGTACACCTATATGTTTTAGGAAAATGCTTGTTTCATTGGCATTTTGGGCCAAAGTGTATATATATATATACACTTTGGCCTAAAATGAAACAAGCATTTTATATATATACACACACACATCTTCTTTTTTTTTACCAGGACTTCTATAATGAAACCCTTGAAAAGATAGACAATTTCTACTTTTAATTAAACTCATTCACAGTCATTCACAGTCACCTCCTTGGGCCAGCATTAAAGGTGACCTTTACTAAAGAAATAAAACCAAAGGACATGATATCCAGCATCTGCATTGTTAAGCGCTTCCCTGGGTAGAAACCTCTCTCTCTCTCTCTCTCTCTCTCTCTCTCTCTCTCTCTCTCTCTATTCCCCTCTCCATTCCACTATCCTCCCCTCCTTGTTCTTTGATCTCCTAGAGCGCCTTTGTGGCGTCAGTAGGAGGCCAACATAAAGGTCAAGAAAAAGCCATCTCTTATCGTTCCATATTCATTTCCCTCTCCTGGTTTAATTAGCCTTAATTAGAACAGCTAGAGGACCAAAGAAAACCAACACACAAAAAACAGGAGAGCCACAAAGATGACCACTTCAGCGCTATCTATCTCTCAACGAGAACCACTGACGGCCTGAATATTGTCACCCCAGCGACAGTCGCAGACAGAAATAGCACTGATCAACCCCTCTCGTCTTCAATCTGTCTTACATCTTTTCTACTTCTGTTGGACGCCGAGGAAGCATGGGAAGATAGAAGTACGCTGAGGAAGCTTGGGAAGATAGATGTACGCTGAGGAAGCTTGGGAAGATAGAAGTACGCTGAGGAAGCTTGGGAAGATAGAAGTACGCTGAGGAAGCTTGGGAAGATAGAAGTACGCTGAGGAAGCTTGGGAAGATAGAAGTACGCTGAGGAAGCTTGGGAAGATATAAGTACGCTGAGGAAGCTTGGGAAGATATAAGTACGCTGAGGAAGCTTGGGAAGATAGAAATCGATGCCCCGGTTTTCTGCACCTAGGCTCATCAATATTGTTGTCCCACCTTGTTGACTCCTCCTTGTCTTGTTTCCCAGCCTGACCTGTTTTGCTCGCTCTCTCTCTTTCTCTCTCTGTCCTATTGTTCTGTCGTTTTTATAAATGAGTTCATCTCCGGGTGCCGTCTCTTCCCTCTCCGAGTCTCTGTGAGTACATCATTCACGTGGCCCCCTCTCAAGCCCTGGAAAAGCCAGGGGAGTCAAAACGCATTGGAGCGTCACCTCTTTTTCTCTTGTTCTTTTCAATTGATAGCGACTCAGGACGGACAAACAGAGTGGTCACAGGCAAGGAGGGCCTTGAATCAGTAAATCATGTGGTGTGTGAGGAGAGGAGAGTAGGATAGATCCCAGGCTGAGACTGCTCCTCTTGTCTTTCCTGTTACAACGCCTTAGGCAGGTGGCAGTAAAGCATGGCCCTCTAACCCCGGGGCTCCCTGTGGTCCTGCCTGATGGAGACCCTTTTGTTTATCTACTACAGGAAGGAAGCACTATTACAGCAACACGTGGGTTTCAGTCAGATATTGGGCACATATGATTCTATCTGTGGTGACCTATATAGGAGCTTGGTGATTTCTTCTTTTTTAAAGTATTTGTCTCTTACCTTATTGTGTGCTTGCGTGTGCGTGTGTGTGCGTGTGTGTGTGCGGGTGTGTGTGTGTGTGTGCATGCGTACAGAGGTATATATTACATACCTTAATCAAAGCAAAGTGTGTGTTTCAACATGATAAAGGCTGTGGCTGCACCTACAATAAGATAATCTAAAGAGGTGGACCACATTCTCTCTCTCTCTCTCTCTCTCTCTCTCTCTCTCTCTCTCTCTGCTCTGTCTCTGTCACGCTCTCTTCTGTCTCTCTTCTCTCTCTCTCTCTCTCTCTCTCTCTCTCTCTCTGTCACTCTGTCGCGCTCTCTTTCTGTCACGCTCTCTTTCTGTCGCGCTCTCTCTCTCTCTCTCTCTCTCTCTCTCTCTCTCTCTCTCTCTCTGTCACTCTGTCGCGCTCTCTTTCTGTCACGCTCTCTTTCTGTCGCGCTCTCTCTGTCGCTCTCTCTCTGTCGCTCTCTCTGTCGCTCTCTCTCGCGCTCTCTCTCTGTCGCTCTCTGTCGCTCTCTCTCTGTCGCTCACTCTCTCTCTCTCTCTCTCTCTCTCTCTGTCGCTTTCTCTCTCTCTGTCGCTCTCTCTCTCTGTCACTCTCTCTCGCTCTTACCTTCCCTTTCAACCTCTCTAGCAGGGAGGACGGTTGATACTCTCTCTGGCTCTCTCTCTCTCTCTGTCGTTCTCTCTGTCGCGCTCTCTCTCTGTCGCTTTCACTCTCTCTGTCGCTCTCTCTCTGTTGCTCTCTCACTCTCTGTCACTCTCTCTCTCTCTCTGTCTCTCTCTCTGTCTCTCTCTCTCTGTCGCTCTCTGTCTCTCTCTCTCTTTCTCTCTCTGTCTCGCTCTCTCTCTCTCTCTGTCTTCTTCGCTCTCTCTCTCTCTATCTCTCTGTCACTCTGTCCCGCTCTCTTTCTGTCACTTTCACTCTCTCTGTCTCGCTCTCTCTCGCTCTCTCTGTTGCTCTCTCTCTCTCTCTGTCTTCTTCGCTCTCTCTCTCTCTGTCACTCTGTCGCGCTCTCTTTCTGTCGCGCTCTCTCTGTCGCTCTCTCTCTGTCGCTCTCTCTCTGTCACTCTGTCGCGCTCTCTTTCTGTCACGCTCTCTTTCTGTCGCGCTCTCTCTGTCGCTCTCTCTCTCTGTCGCTCTCTGTTGCTCTCTCTCTGTCGCTCACTCTCTCTCCCTCTCTCTCTCTCTCTCTCTCTCTCCCTCTGTTGCTTTCTCTCTCTCTGTCGCTTACTCTCTCTCTGTCGCTCTCTCTCTGTCACTCTCTCTCTCTTGTTCTTACCTTCCCTTTCAACCTCTCTAGCAGGGAGGACGGTTGATACTCTCTCTGGCTCTCTCTCTCTCTGTCGTTCTCTCTGTCACGCTCTCTCTCTGTCGCTTTCACTCTCTCTGTCGCTCTCTCTCTGTCGCTCTCTGTCTCTCTCTCTCTGTCTCTCTCTCTGTCGCTCTCTCTCTCTCTCTCTCTGTCACTCTGTCGCGCTCTCTTTCTGTCACGCTCTCTTTCTGTCGCGCTCTCTCTGTCGCTCTCTCTCTGTCGCTCTCTCTCTGTCTCTCTCTCGCTCTCTCTCTCTCGCTCTCTCTCTCTCTCTGTCACTCTGTCGCGCTCTCTTTCTGTCACGCTCTCTTTCTGTCGCGCTCTCTCTGTCGCTCTCTCTGTCGCTCTCTCTCTCGCTCTTACCTTCCCTTTCAACCTCTCTAGCAGGGAGGACGGTTGATACTCTCTCTGGCTCTCTCTCTCTCTCTGTCGTTCTCTCTGTCGCGCTCTCTCTCTGTCGCTTTCACTCTCTCTGTCGCTCTCTCTCTGTTGCTCTGTCACTCTCTCTCTCTCTCTGTCTCTCTCTCTCTCTCTCTCTGTCGCTCTCTGTCTCTCTCTCTGTCTCTCTCTGTCTCGCTCTCTCTCTCTCTCTCTCTCTCTCTGTCTTCTTCGCTCTCTCTCTCTCTATCTCTCTGTCACTCTGTCCCGCTCTCTTTCTATCGCTTTCACTCTCTCTGTCGCGCTCTCTCTGCTGCTCTCTCACTCTCTGTCACTCTCTCTCTCTATGTCTCTCTCTCTCTGTCTCTCTCTCTCTCTGTCTCGCTCTCGCTCTCTCTCTGTCGCTCTCTCTCTCTCTCTGTCTTCTTCGCTCTCTCTCTCTCTGTCACTCTGTCGCGCTCTCTTTCTGTCGCGCTCTCTTTCTGTCGCGCTCTCTCTGTCGCTCTCTCTCTGTCGCTCTCACTCTTAGTCGTGCTCTCCCTCTCTGTCGCTCTCTCTCTCTGTCGCTCTCTCTCTCTGTCGCTCTCTCTCTGTCACTCTGTCGCGCTCTCTTTCTGTCACGCTCTCTTTCTGTCGCGCTCTCTCTGTCGCTCTCTCTCTGTCGCTCTCTCTCTCTGTCGCTCTCTGTCGCTCTGTCGCTCTCTCTGTCGCTCACTCTCTCTCCCTCTCTCTCTCTCTGTCGCTTTCTCTCTCTCTGTCGCTCTCTCTCTCTGTCGCTCTCTCTCTCTCGCTCTTACCTTCCCTTTCAACCTCTCTAGCAGGGAGGACGGTTGATACTCTCTCTGGCTCTCTCTCTCTCTCTGTCGTTCTCTCTGTCGCGCTCTCTCTCTGTCGCTTTCACTCTCTCTGTCGCTCTCTCTCTGTTGCTCTCTCACTCTCTGTCACTCTCTCTCTCTCTCTGTCTCTCTCTCTGTCTCTCTCTCTCTGTCGCTCTCTGTCTCTCTCTCTCTCTGTCTCTCTCTGTCTCGCTCTCTCTCTCTCTCTCTTTCTTCGCTCTCTATCTCTCTGTCACTCTGTCCCACTCTCTTTCTATCGCTTTCACTTCTCTGTCGCTCTCTCTCTGTTGCTCTCTCACTCTCTGTCACTCTCTCTCTCTATGTCTCTCTCTCTCTGTCTCTCTCTCTCTCTCTGTCTCGCTCTCTCTCTGTCGCTCTCTCTCTCTCTCTGTCTTCTTCGCTCTCTCTCTCTCTGTCACTCTGTCGCGCTCTCTTTCTGTCGCGCTCTCTCTGTCGCTCTCTCTCTGTCGCTCTCACTCTTAGTCGTGCTCTCCCTCTCTGTCGCTCTCTCTCTGTCACTCTGTCGCGCTCTCTTTCTGTCACGCTCTCTTTCTGTCGCTCTCTCTGTCGCTCTCTCTCTGTCGCTCTCTCTCTGTTGCTCTCTGTTGCTCTGTCGATCTCTCTGTCGCTCACTCTCTCTCCCTCTCTCTGTCTCTCTCTCTCTCTCCCTCTGTTGCTTTCTCTCTCTCTGTCGCTTACTCTCTCTCTGTCGCTCTCTCTCTCTCTGTCGCTCTCTCTCTCTTGTTCTTACCTTCCCTTTCAACCTCTCTCTAGCAGGGAGGACGGTTGATACTCTCTCTGGCTCTCTCTCTCTCTGTCGTTCTCTCTGTCGCGCTCTCTCTCTGTCGCTTTCACTCTCTCTGTCGCTCTCTCTCTGTCGCTCTCTGTCTCTCTCTCTCTGTCTCTCTCTGTCTCGCTCTCTCTCGCTCTCTCTCTGTCGCTCTCTCTCTCTCTCTCTCTGTCTTCTTCGCTCTCTCTCTCTCTCTCTCTGTCACTCTGTCGCGCTCTCTTTCTGTTGCTTTCACTCTCTCTGTCGCTCTCTCTCTGTTGCTCTCTCACTCTCTGTCACTCTCTCTCTCTGTCTCTCTCTCTCTATGTCTCTCTCTCTCTGTCTCTCTCTCTCTCTGTCTCGCTCTCTCTCTCGCTCTCTCTCTGTCGCTCTCTCTCTCTCTCTGTCTTCTTCGCTCTCTCTCTCTCTCTGTCACTCTGTCGCGCTCTCTTTCTGTCGCGCTCTCTCTGTCGCTCTCTCTCTGTCGCTCTCACTCTTAGTCGTGCTCTCCCTCTCTGTCGCTCTCTCTCTGTCGCTCTCTCTCTCTCTGTCGCTCTCTCTCTCTCTGTCGCTCTCTCTCTCTGTTGATCTCTCTCTCTCTCTTTCGCGCTCTCTTTCTGTCGCGCTCTCTCTGTCGCACTCTCTCTCTGTCGTTCTCACTCTTTGTCGTGCTCCCCCTCTCTCTCTCTGTCACTCTCTCTCGCTCTCTCTCTGTCGCTCTCTCTCTCTCTCGGTCGCTCTCTCTCTCTCGCTCTCTGTGCTCTCTCTCTGTCGCTCCCGCTCTCTGTCGCTCTCGCTCTCTTTCGCGCTCTCTTTCTGTCGCACTCTCTCTCTGTCGCGCTCTCTCTCTTTCGCGCTCTCTCTCTCTGTCGCACTTTCTTTCTCTTTCTCTCTTTGCCCCCCTCCTTCTCCCTCCCCCCTGTCTCGTTCGTACAGGCCCCTCTGATTCCAATCCTCTGCTTGACCTCCTCTGATGCTCATTTCTCCCCTGCTCACTCTCTCATCCTGCCCTCCCTTTTCCCAGCTATGTCATTTTGCCTCGTCTCCCTTCCCTTTTTCCCCTACTGTTTGTAAATCCCATACATTTACTGTGGCTTCTGAACGGCAAAAAGCAAAGCATTGTTTTCTTTAGGTGACGGTCACAAAGGGCAGCCCTGTGTCTCCTTTCTGTTTCTTTCTTCTCTCTCTCTCATTCTCTCTCTCTCCACTTACCAACTCGTTGCTTCCCTCTGGCTAGCGATATCTCCTCCCTGTCTTTCATTGTTCCATACTCGAGAGGAGACCTTCACAGATGCTAATATGCTAACATCTACCAATACTAACATGCTGCTCCTGTTTAATCTTAGCCCCATCCACGTCTGCCCTCCCCCTAACCCCCTCTGCAATTCAAATGATTAAGCACAGGATTACTGAGAAGTCGCAATGGCACAGCATGGTACCTTCTAAGAACGCCAAAATATAAACAATTAAAGGAGGAATGCTGGAACATGCATCACAATGAGTATCAACCGTCCTCCCTGCTAGAGAGGTTGAAAGGGAAGGTGTGTCCATATTATCCATTCATCCAATTGCAGAGGTGTGCTGATGTCACAATTCGATGTCAATCAATGTCTCTCAAGCATCACATTTCGAAGTTCTTTCAAATGTTACATTTCAAGGTGTTTAAGGCACATTTGTTTGTTTAGGCATTAACGGTTAGGCATTAACTCCAAATGGTTAAGGTTTGGCATAGACTTGCAACCTTTGGAATCAGAGGCAGAGTTACTTCCTAACTGTATGCAGGCTTACGCCCATCCGTCTTCCCCGTCCACAACGCCATAGTCAAACCGAAACCTATCTGTAGGTAACAAGGCTCAGTGTTGCCCCTAGTGGACGGGTTCCACGTCATCTCCTGGCGTCCTCAGACATGGATGGAGTCCAATACAGACTTGTGTCACGGTGACCTGGCTGGTGCTTATGCAAAGCGGGGCCTTAATCACAAAGAAAGATGACTTGCAGATTACTTAGCATGTGGCTAAAGCTCCAATCATTGTCCTCATTGTGTCATGGGCTCTGTCAGGGCTATTCTAATCACAAGCTAGCGTATGGTAACCGTCTACACTTAACAAACTTGTTAAATCACTGTGTAGCATCTAAATGCTGTTATTAAAGCCCTTGGCTACCTATAAGTCTGGCTTATTCCCACAGTTTGTGTTTGAACAGGGGGTGTGGTCTGGATGTACTGTACAGTACATGATGACTCAGCTGAGCCTCAGCTGTCATGACAAGGAGGAAGTCAAGCAGATCGATTTATTTCTCTCGGTTTCCCTCTTGACTGTGTATCTGTCTTGCTCTGTCTCACTCATTTATTCTCTCCCTGTATGTTTCTTTCTCTGTCTCTCTCAACACTCCCCCCCCCCCCCCACACACACACAAACACACTCTCTCTCTCTCTCTCTCTCTCTCTCTCTCTCTCTCTCTCTCTCCATCCATCTCTTTAGAGAGGGATACTGCCTGGTTGACTGGCCTACATCTCCCCAGTGTCCTCAGGGAGAGGGCAGCATATGTGCTCTCCCGCAGTATCTTTTTCCCCAACTTCTCATCAGTTTTCCAATTTAGATGGATTATGTTCCCGGGCCGTCATTAATGGAACCCAAATAAGCCTTTAAGAGCAGCTATAGCACAGGGTGCTGTCTCAGATATGGCATCAGGGCTGGTTACACACAGACACACATACAGACACACACACACACTAATCCAGGACCCTCAGAGTGGGGATGGATGTGTGCCACTCAGTCTCAAATCCCCCAACGCGTGCACACACGTACACACACACACAGACACACACACACACACACATGCACACACAGACACACACGCACACACAGACACACACACATGCACACACAGACACACACGCACACACAGACACACACGCACACACAGACACACACACAGACACACACACACAAACACACACACACACACACACACACACACACACACACACACACACACACACACACACACACACACACACACTGTACAAGCCAAGAGAGCCTTGTGAATGTAATGTCATCTGTGGCGTGTATTTATTTGTCTCTGAGTGTGGATAAAGAGGTTTCTCTCTGCGGTAATCCAACCATCTTCCTTCAGCTGGGACAGATCTGGGCTTCCTCCTAATGTCACTGCAACTCACCCACAGCCTGCTTCATGGTTGACAATAGTACATATGGTCACTGCAACTCACCCACAGCCTGCTTCATGGTTGACAATAATATATATGGTCACTGCAACTCACCCACAGCCTGCTTCATGGTTGACAATAATACATATGTTCTCCAAAACACCACAGCAACATGAGACAGAGTTGGGAAAAAAAAGAGATGGAGGAGGAGTGGGAGGGTTAGAGAGATAGATGAAGGGGGAGAGATAGAAAGAGAGTGAGAGAGAGAGATGGATGGATGGATGGATGGAGGAGGAGTGGGATGGTAGAGAGAGAGAGAGGGATGATATGATGGATGGATGGATGGATGGATGGAGGAGGAGGAGTAGGATGGCTAGAGAGAGATGGAGGAGGAGTGGGAGGTGTAGAGAGAGAGATGGAGGAGGGGAGTGGGAGGGGTAGAGAGAGAGAGAGAGAGATGGAGGAGGAGTGGGAGGGGTAGAGAGAGAGAGAGAGAGAGATGGAGGAGGAGTGAGATGGTAGAGAGAGAGAGAGGGATGATATGATGGATGGATGGATGGATGGATGGAGGAGGAGGAGTAGGATGGCTAGAGAGAGATGGAGGAGGAGTGGGAGGTGTAGAGAGAGAGATGGAGGAGGAGTGGGAGGGGTAGAGAGAGAGAGAGAGAGAGATGGAGGAGGAGTTGGGGGTAAAAGAGAGATGGAGGAGGAGTTGGGGGGTAAAGAGAGAGATGCAGGAGGAGTTGGGGGTAAAGAGAGAGATGCAGGAGGAGTTGGGGGATAAAGAGAGATGGAGGAGGAGTGGGAGGGTAAAGAGAGAGATGGAGGAGGAGTGGGGGTAAAGAGAGAGATGGAGGAGGAGTTGGGGGTAAAGAGAGAGATGAAGGAGGAGTTGGGGGATAAAGAGAGATGGAGGAGGAGTGGGAGGGTAAAGAGAGAGATGGAGGAGGAGTGGGGGTAAAGAGAGATATGGAGGAGGAGTTGGGGGGTAAAGAGAGATGGAGGAGGAGTGGGGGTAAAGAGAGAGATGGAGGAGGAGTTGGGGGTAAAGAGAGAGATGGAGGAGGAGTGGGGGTAGAGAGAGATGGAGGAGGAGTGGGGGGTAGAGAGAGATGGAGGAGGAGTTGGGGGGTGAAGAGAGAGATGGAGGAGGAGTGGGGGTAAAGAGAGATGGAGAAGGAGTGGGAGGGTAAAGAGAGAGATGGAGGAGGAGTGGGGGTAAAGAGAGAGATGGAGGAGGAGTTGGGGGTAAAGAGAGAGATGGAGGAGGAGTTGGGGGTAGAGAGAGATGGAGGAGGAGTTGGGGGTAAAGAGAGAGATGGAGGAGGAGTTGGGGGGTAGAGAGAGATGGGGAGGAGTGAGGGGGTAAAGAGAGAGAGGGGGAGGAGTGGGGGTAAAGAGAGAGATGGAGGAGGAGTGGGGGGTAGAGAGAGAGATGGAGGAGGAGTTGGGGGGGTAAAGAGAGAGATGGAGGAGGAGTTGGGGGTAAAGAGAGAGATGGAGGAGGAGTGGTGGGGTAGAGAGAGATGGAGGAGGAGTTGGGGGTAAAGAGAAAGATGGAGGAGGAGTTGGGGGGTAAAGAGAGAGATGGAGGAGGAGTTGGGGGATAAAGAGAGAGATGGAGGAGGAGTGAGGGGTAAAGAGAGAGATGGAGGAGGAGTGGGGGGGGTAAAGAGAGAGATGGAGGAGGAGTGGGGGTAGAGAGAGATGGAGGAGGAGTGAGGGGGTAAAGAGAGAGATAAAGGAGGAGTGGGAGGGTAAAGAGAGAGATGGAGGAGGAGTGGGGGTAAAGAGAGAGATGGAGGAGGAGTTGGGGGGGTAGAGAGAGATGGAGGAGGAGTTGGGGGTAAAGAGAGAGATGGAGGAGGAGTTGGGGGTAGAGAGAGATGGGGGAGGAGTGAGGGGGTAAGAGAGAGATGGAGGAGGAGTTGGGGGTAAAGAGAGAGATGGAGGAGGAGTGGGGGTAGAGAGAGATGGAGGAGGAGTGAGGGGGTAAAGAGAGAGATGGAGGAGGAGTTGGGGGTCAAGAGAGAGATGGAGGAGGAGTGAGGGGGTAAAGAGAGAGATGGAGGAGGAGTGGGAGGGTAAAGAGAGATGGAGGAGGAGTGGGGGGTAAAGAGAGAGATGGAGGAGGAGTTGGGGAGTAGAGAGAGAGATGGAGGAGGAGTGGGGGGGTAAAGAGAGAGATGGAGGAGGAGTGGGGGGTAAAGAGAGATATGGAGGAGGAGTTGGGGGTAAAGAGAGATGGAGGAGGAGTGGGGGTAAAGAGAGAGATGGAGGAGGAGTTGGGGGTAAAGAGAGAGATGGAGGAGGAGTGGGGGGGTAGAGAGAGATGGAGGAGGAGTGGGGGGGTAGAGAGAGATGGAGGAGGAGTTGGGGGGTGAAGAGAGAGATGGAGGAGGAGTGGGGGCAAAGAGAGATGGAGAAGGAGTGGGAGGGTAAAGAGAGAGATGGAGGAGGAGTGGGGGTAAAGAGAGAGATGGAGGAGGAGTTGGGGGGTAAAGAGAGAGATGGAGGAGGAGTTGGGGGTAGAGAGAGATGGAGGAGGAGTTGGGGGTAAAGAGAGAGATGGAGGAGGAGTTGGGGGGTAGAGAGAGATGGGGGAGGAGTGAGGGGGTAAAGAGAGAGATGGAGGAGGAGGGGGGGTAAAGAGAGAGATGGAGGAGGAGTGGGGGTAGAGAGAGAGATGGAGGAGGAGTTGGGGGGTAAAGAGAGAGATGGAGGAGGAGTTGGGGGTAAAGAGAGAGATGGAGGAGGAGTGGTGGGGTAGAGAGAGATGGAGGAGTTGGGGGGGTAAAGAGAGAGATGGAGGAGGAGTTGGGGGTAAAGAGAGATGGAGGAGGAGTGGGGGGTAGAGAGAGATGGAGGAGGAGTTGGGGGGTAAAGAGAGAGATGGAGGAGGAGTTGGGGGATAAAGAGAGAGATGGAGGAGGAGTAAAGAGGGGTAAAGAGAGAGATGGAGGAGGAGTGGGGGGTAGAGAGAGATGGAGGAGGAGTGAGGGGGTAAAGAGAGAGATAAAGGAGGAGGGAGGGTAAAGAGAGAGATGGAGGAGGAGTGGGGGGGTAAAGAGAGAGATGGAGGAGGAGTTGGGGGTAGAGAGAGATGGAGGAGGAGTTGGGGGTAAAGAGAGAGATGGAGGAGGAGTTGGGGGTAGAGAGAGATGGGGGAGGAGTGAGGGGGTAAAGAGAGAGATGGAGGAGGAGTTGGGGGTAAAGAGAGAGATGGAGGAGGAGTGGGGGTAGAGAGAGATGGAGGAGGAGTGAGGGGGTAAAGAGAGAGATGGAGGAGGAGTTGGGGGGTCAAGAGAGAGATGGAGGAGGAGTGAGGGGGTAAAGAGAGAGATGGAGGAGGAGGGAGGGTAAAGAGAGATGGAGGAGGAGTGGGGGTAAAGAGAGAGATGGAGGAGGAGTTGGGGAGTAGAGAGAGAGATGGAGGAGGAGTTGGGGGTAAAGAGAGAGATGGAGGAGGAGTGGGGGTAAAGAGAGATGGAGAAGGAGTGGGAGGGTAAAGAGAGAGATGGAGTAAAGAGGAGATGGGGGTAAAGAAGAGAGAGGAGTTGGGGGTAAGAAGAGATGGAGGAGGAGTGGGGGGTAAAGAGAGAGATGGAGGAGGAGTGGGGGGTAAAGAGAGAGATGGAGGAGGAGTTGGGGGTAAAGAGAGAGATGGAGGAGGAGTTGGGGGATAAAGAGAGAGATGGAGGAGGAGTGAGGGGGTAGAGAGAGATGGAGGAGGAGTGGGGGAGAGAGATGGAGGAGGAGTTGGGGGGTAAAGAGAGAGATGGAGGAGGAGTTGGGGGTAAAGAGAGAGATGGAGGAGGAGTGGGGGTAAAGAGAGAGATGGAGGAGGAGTGGGGGGTAGAGAGAGATGGAGGAGGAGTTGGGGGTAGAGAGAGATGGAGGAGGAGTGGGGGGTAAAGAGAGAGATGGAGGAGGAGTTGGGGGTAAAGA
Organism: Oncorhynchus nerka; assembly: GCF_034236695.1. Taxonomy (NCBI): domain Eukaryota; kingdom Metazoa; phylum Chordata; class Actinopteri; order Salmoniformes; family Salmonidae; genus Oncorhynchus; species Oncorhynchus nerka. The sequence goes on along the minus strand of NC_088401.1, from coordinate 71,181,235 downwards.
GAGAGATGGAGGAGGAGTGGGGGTAATGAGAGAGATGGAGGAGGAGTGGGGGGGTAGAGAGAGATGGAGGAGGAGTTGGGGGGTAAAGAGAGAGATGGAGGAGGAGTTGGGGGTAAAGAGAGATGGAGGAGGAGTTGGGGGGTAAAGAGAGAGATGGAGGAGGAGTGGGGGTAGAGAGAGATGGAGGAGGAGTTGGGGGTAAAGAGAGAGATGGAGGAGGAGTTGGGGGATAAAGAGAGAGATGGAGGAGGAGTGGGGGGTAGAGAGAGATGGAGGAGGAGTGGGGGGTAGAGAGAGATGGAGGAGGAGTTGGGGGTAAAGAGAGAGATGGAGGAGGAGTTGGGGGATAAAGAGAGAGATGGAGGAGGAGTTGAGGGGGTAAAGAGAGAGATGGAGGAGGAGTGGGGGGGTAAAGAGAGAGATGGAGGAGGAGTAGAGAGAGATGGGGGGTAGAGAGAGATGGAGGAGGAGTGGAGGGTAAAGAGAGAGATGGAGGAGGAGTGGGGGTAAAGAGAGATGGAGGAGGAGGAGGAGGAGTTGGGGGTAGAGAGAGATGGAGGAGGAGTTGGGGGTAAAAAGAGATGGAGGAGAGTTGGGGGAGAGAGAGATGGGGGAGGGTGAGGGGGTAAAGAGAGATGGAGGAGGAGTTGGGGGGTAAAGAGAGAGATGGAGGAGGAGTGGGGGTAAAGAGAGAGAGATGGAGGAGGAGTGGGGGTAGAGAGAGATGGAGGAGGAGTTGGGGGTAAAGAGAGAGATGGAGGAGGAGTTGGGGGTAGAGAGAGATGGGGAGGAGTGAGGGGGTAAAAGAGAGATGGAGGAGGAGTTGGGGGGTAAAGAGAGAGATGGAGGAGGAGTGGGGGGTAGAGAGAGATGGAGGAGGAGGAGGGGGAAAGAGAGAGATGGAGGAGGAGTTGGGGGTCAAGAGAGAGATGGAGGAGGAGTGAGGGGGTAAAGAGAGAGATGGAGGAGGAGTGGGAGGGTAAAGAGAGATGGAGGAGGAGTGGGGGGTAAAGAGAGAGATGGAGGAGGAGTTGGGGGTAGAGAGAGATGGAGGAGGAGTTGGGGGTAAAGAGAGAGATGGAGGAGGAGTTGGGGGATAAAGAGAGAGATGGAGGAGGAGTGAGGGGGTAAAGAGAGAGATGGAGGAGGAGTGGGGGGGGGGGTAAAGAGAGAGATGGAGGAGGAGTGGGGGGTAGAGAGAGATGGAGGAGGAGTGAGGCGGTAAAGAGAGAGATGGAGGAGGAGTGGGAGGGTAAAGAGAGAGATGGAGGAGGAGTGGGGGGTAAAGAGAGAGATGGAGGAGGAGTTGGGGGCAGAGAGAGATGGAGGAGGAGTTGGGGGTAAAAGAGAGAGATGGAGGAGGAGTTGGGGGGGTAGAGAGAGATGGGGGAGGAGTGAGGGGTAAAGAGAGAGATGGAGGAGGAGTTGGGGGTAAAGAGAGAGATGGAGGAGGAGTGGGGGGGTAGAGAGAGATGGAGGAGGAGTGAGGGGGTAAAGAGAGAGATGGAGGAGGAGTTGGGGGGTAAAGAGAGAGATGGAGGAGGAGTGAGGGGGTAAAGAGTGAGATGGAGGAGGAGTGGGAGGGTAAAGAGAGATGGAGGAGGAGTGGGGGGTAAAGAGAGAGATGGAGGAGGAGTTGGGGGTAGAGAGAGATGGAGGAGGAGTTGGGGGTAAAGAGAGAGATGGAGGAGGAGTGGGGGGTAGAGAGAGAGATGGAGGAGGAATTGGGGGGTAGAGAGAGAGATGGAGTTAGGAGTTGGGGGTAGAGAGAATATAGGGGGGGAGAGAGAGAGATGGTGGGGAGAGAGAATATAGGGGAGAGAGAGAGATGGTGGGGTAGAGAGAATATAGGGGGGGAGAGAGAGATGGTGGGGAGAGAGAGAGTATAGGGGGAGAGAGAGAGATGGTGGAGGAGAGAGAGATGGTGGAGGAGAGAGAGTTTAGGGGGAGAGATATAAATGGTGGAGGAGAGAGTATAGGGGAGAGAGAGATATGGTGGGAGGAGAGAGAAAGTATAGGGGAAGAGAGAGATGGTGGAGGAGAGAGAGTATAGGGGAGAGAGAGAGATGGTGGAGGAGAGAGAGTATAGGGGAGAGAGAGAGATGGTGGAGGAGAGAGAGTATAGGGGGAGAGAGAGAGATGGTGGAGGAGAGAGTTTAGGGGGAGAGAGATAAATGGTGGAGGAGAGAGTATAGGGGGAGAGAGAGATGGTGGAGAGAGAAAGTATAGGGGAGAGAGAGATGGTGGAGGAGAGAGAGTATAGGGGAGAGAGATGGTGGAGGAGAGAGAGTATAGGGGAGAGAGAGAGATGGTGGAGGAGAGAGTATAGGGGGAGAGAGATGGTGGAGGAGAGAGAGTATAGGGGGAGCGAGAGAGATGGTGGAGGAGAGAGAGTATAGGGGGAGAGAGATGGTGGAGGAGAGAGAGTATAGGGGGAGAGAGAGAGATGGTGGAGGAGAGAGAGTATAGGGGGAGAGAGAGAGATGGTGGAGGAGAGAGAGTATAGGGGGAGAGAGAGATGGTGGAGGAGAGAGAGTATAGGGGGAGAGAGAGAGATGGTGGAGGAGAGAGAGTATAAGGGGAGAGAGAGATGGTGGAGAGGAGAGAGAGTTTAGGGGAGAGGGAGAGATGGTGGAGGAGAGAGAGATGGTGGGGGAGAGAGTGTATATGGGGGAGAGAGAGAGTACAGCGGGAGAGAGAGATGGTGGGGGAGAGTATAGTGGGAGAGAGTACAGGGGGAGAGAGAGATGGTGGGGGAGAGAGAGATGGTGGGGAGAGTATAGTGGGAGAGAGAGATGGTGGGGGAGAGTATAATGGGAGAGAGTACAGGGGGAGAGAGAGAACAGGGGAGAGAGAGATGGTGGGGGAGAGAGTACAGGGGGAGAGAGAAATGGTGGGGGAGAGTATAGGGGAGAGAGTACAGGGGGAGAGAGAGATGGTGGGGGAGAGTATAGGGGGAGAGAGTACAGGGGGAGAATATAGGGGGAGAGAGAGATGGTGGGGAGAGTATAGGGGGAGAGAGTACAGGGGGAGAGAGAGATGGTGGCGGAGAGTATAGGGGAGGGAGTACAGGGGGAGAGAGAGATGGTGGGAGAGAGTATAGGGGAGAGAGTACAGGGGGAGAATATAGGGGGAGAGAGTACAGGGGGAGAGAGAGTATAGGGGGAGAGAGAGATGGTGGGAGAGAGTATAGGGGGAGAGAGAGATGGTGGGGGAGAGTATAGGGGGGAGAGAGAGAGAGATGGTAGGGGAGAGTATAGTGGGAGAGAGAGATGGTGTAGGGGAGAGTTGGGGAGAGAGAGTACAGGTGGAGAGAGAGTATAGGGGGAGAGAGAGATGGTGTAGGGGAGAGGTGGGGGAGAGAGAGTACAGGGGGGAGAGAGATGGTGGGGAGAGAGAGATGGTGGAGGAGAGAGAGTTTAGGGGGAGAGAGATAAATGGTGGAGGAGAGAGTATAGGGGGGAGAGAGAGATGGTGGAGGAGAGAGAAAGTATAGGGGGAGAGAGAGATGGTGGAGGAGAGAGAGTATAGGGGGAGAGAGATGGTGGAGCAGAGAGAGTATAGGGGAGAGAGAGAGATGGTGGAGGGAGAGAGAGTATAAGGAGAGAGAGAGATGGTGGGGTAGAGAGAGTATAGGGGGAGAGAGATGGTGGAGGAGAGAGAGTATAGGGGGAGAGAGAGAGATGGTGGAGGAGAGAGAGTATAGGGGGAGAGAGAGAGATGGTGGAGGAGAGAGAGTATAGGGGGAGAGAGAGAGATGGTGGAGGAGAGAGAGTATAAGGGAGAGAGAGAGATGGTGGAGGAGAGAGAGTTTAGGGGGAGAGGGAGAGATGGTGGAGGAGAGAGAGTTTAGGGGAGAGGGAGAGATGGTGGAGGAGAGAGAGATGGTGGGGGAGAGAGAGTTTAGGGGGAGAGATAAATGGTGGAGGAGAGAGTATAGGGGGAGAGAGAGATGGTGGAGGAGAGTATAGTGGGAGAGAGTGTATATGGGGAGAGAGAGAGTACAGCGGGAGAGAGAGATGGTGGGGGAGAGTATAGTGGGAGAGAGTACAGGGGAGAGAGAGATGGTGGGGGAGAGAGAGATGGTGGGGAGAGATAGGGGGAGAGAGTACAGGGGGAGAGAGAAATGGTGGGGGAGAGTATAGGGGGAGAGAGTACAGGGGGGAGAGAGAGATGGTGGGGGAGAGTATAGGGGGAGAGAGTACAGGGGGAGAATATAGGGGGAGAGACAGGGGAGAGAGAGATGGTGGGGAGAGTATAGGGGGAGAGAGTACAGGGGGAGAGAGAGATGGTGGCGGAGAGTATAGGGGGAGAGAGTACAGGGGAGAGAGAGATGGTGGAGAGAGTATAGGGGAGAGAGTACAGGGGAGAGAGAGTATAGGGGAGAGAGAGATGGGGAGAGAGTATAGGGGGGAGAGAGAGATGGTGGGGGAGAGTATAGGGGAGAGAGAGAGATGGTGGGGGAGAGTATAGTGGGAGAGAGAGATGGTGTAGGGGAGAGGTGGGGGAGAGAGAGTACAGGTGGAGAGAGAGTATAGGGGAGAGAGAGATGGTGTAGGGGAGAGGTGGGGGAGAGAGTACAGGGGGAGAGAGAGATGGTGGGGGAGAGAGAGATGGTGTAGGGGAGAGGTGGGGAGAGAGAGTACAGGGGAGAGAGAGATGGTGTACGGGAGAGGTGGGGAGAGAGAGATGGTGTAGGGGAAAGGTGGGGGAGAGAGAGTACAGGGGGAGAGAGAGATGGTGTAGGGAGAGGTGGGGGAGAGAGAGTACAGGGAAGAGAGAGATGGTGTAGGGGAAAGGTGGGGGGAGAGAGAGTACAGGGGGAGAGAGAGATGGTGTACGGGAGAGGTGGGGGAGAGAGAGATGGTGTAGGGGAAAGGTGGGGAGAGAGAGTACAGGGGGAGAGAGAGATGGTGTAGGGGAGAGGTGGGGGAGAGAGAGTACAGGGGAAGAGAGAGATGGTGTAGGGGAAAGGTGGGGAGAGAGAGTACAGGGGAGAGAGAGATGGTGTAGGGGAGAGGTGGTGTAGGGGAGAGGTGGGGAGAGAGAGTACAGGGGGAGAGAGAGTACAGGGGAGAGAGAGATGGTGTAGGGGAGAGGTGGGGAGAGAGAGTACAGGGGGAGAGAGAGATGGTGTAGGGGAGAGGTGGGGGAGAGAGTACAGGGGAGAGTGAGATGGTGTAGGGGAGAGGTGGGGGAGAGAGAGTACAGGGGGAGAGAGAGATGGTGTAGGGGAGAGAGAGTGCAGGGGGAGAGAGAGATGGTGTAGGGGAGAGGTGGGGGAGAGAGAGTACAGGGGGAGAGAGATGGTGTAGGGAGAGGTGCGGAGAGAGAGTACAGGGGGAGAGAGAGATGGTGTAGGGGAGAGGTGGGGGAGAGAGAGTACAGGGGGAGAGAGAGATGGTGTAGGGGAGAGGTGCGGGAGAGAGAGTACAGGGGGAGAGAGTGTACGATAACAATGAACATGAAATATAACACAACAGCCTGTAAGGAAGGTTGGGTGCAGGATAGATGAAGGGGGAGAGAGGTGGGATTGAGAGACAGTGTGAGGAGGAGAGGTTAAGAGTGATTTGGTACTCATGCTCTTTCAAGTCCTTGTGTCAGTGCTGAACATGATTTATTCTGACATATTCCCCCAGATTTTTTTGCTTTCATTCTCACATTCTGCTGTTGCTTGGTCCCTAATGTATGGCTCACAGTTTATTGAAGGAAGAGAGAAAAGCACAGCAAGAGAGAAAGGGGATGATGATAGATGGGGTGAGACAGTGAGATGCAGAGAGAGAGAGACAGACAGAAAATGAGGAGACAGACAGACATACAAACAGACAGACAGGAGAGAGACAGACAGACAGACAGACAGACAGACAGACAGACAGACAGACAGACAGACAGACAGTCAGACAGGGAGGAGAGATACGTACAGACAGACAGACAGACAGTCAGACAGGGAGGAGAGATACATGCATACATACAGACAGACATACAGACAGACAGACAGGGAGGGAGGGAGGGGGGGGATACAGACAGTCAGGGAGGAGAGATACAGACAGACAAGGAAAAGAGAGAGGGGGGCCCTATAGTCCTCCTCATGGTCCTCCTCAGACACTCAGACAGGTAGGAGGGATACAAACAGACAGACAGACAGTCCGACAGACAGACAGACAGACAGACAGACAGACAGACAGACAGACAGACAGACAGACAGACAGACAGACAGACAGACAGACAAGGAAAAGAGAGAGGGGGGCTCTATAGTCCTCCTCATGGTCCCTCTTTCTCTCTCTCGCAAAGCAGAAAGCAGAAAGTGATGGAAAGCACTAGAAAAGCCTAACTGGGTGGTTTAACCATCTCAGTCCAAATTTCCCTCCTATCTGCACCAAAACCTTAAAGAGATCTCTGCATGAAAAACTAAAGAAGTTGGGTTAACTAGGAATAAAAATGGATAGAAAAGTCTTCCTACTCCGTGTGCAGTGATGCTCTGAGGTGTGTAAGAGGGAAGTTTTCTCTTATCCTCCATGCTCCCTCCCTCCTTCCCTCCCTTGTGTTTTCTCTCCTCCTTTCCCCTGCTCTTCTTCCACTGCCATTAGAGAGGGCTGGGCAGTGGTGGTGTGGACTGGCACTGCTGTCTCTGTGTGTGTGTGTGTGTGTGTGTGTGTGTGTGTGTGTGTGTGTGTGTGTGTGTGTGTGTGCACATCTTCAGATTACCCGCCGTTAATCCCTACCGCCCGGCCTTCCTCTCAGCCTCTGAGCCCTGCGCTGTCCATCCTAATCCTCACCCAGAGACACACAGACACAGACACACACACACGCACACCACCACCAACCCTTGTCATACTCACAGAGTCACACACACTGCCCATCTCTCACACACAGAAACAATCCTGCACTCTGCCCTTCTAATTCATTTCTCTCTCTCTCTCTCTCTCTCTCGCTCACATGCACACACACACACACACACACACACACACACACACACACACACACACACACACACACACACACACACACACACACACACACACACACACACACACACACACCAGGTGACACCGTGCTCTGAGTCTGTAGTGCTAGGCTGTACACATCCCATTAAACATAGCTCTTTTGACCCTTTCCTCTTCTGCCCATACTTTATAGAAACTATTTGCCTGCATCCTCCTGATCTAAATGGGGAAAAAATGATCTAGTTAAATAATCTGGACCATTATGCTAACTACACTGCTCTTTTCTGAGAGGAACACGAAGAAAAAAGACATCTACATCCTCTCTTTGCAGATACTAACCAATGCTACCACATTGTGCTGTAAGGTACTGGCAGGCTATAGCTAACCAATGCTACCACATTGTGCTGTAAGGTACTGGCAGGCTATAGCTAACCAATGCTAACACATTGTGCTGTAAGGTACTGGCAGGCTATAGCTAACCAATGCTAACCCATTGTGCTGTAAGGTACTGGCAGGCTATAGCTAACCAATGCTATCACATTGTGCTGTAAGGTACTGGCAGGCTATAGCTAACCAATGCTAACACATTGTGCTGTAAGGTACTGGCAGGCTATAGCTAACCAATGCTAACACATTGTGCTGTAAGGTACTGGCAGGCTATAGCTAACCAATGCTAACACATTGTGCTGTAAGGTACTGGCAGGCTATAGCTAACCAATGCTAACACATTGTGCTGTAAGGTACTGGCAGGCAGGGGCGTCATTTCCATAGGTGGCACATGCCTCCTCAGATTTGTCCTGTAAAAAAAATATGTTTTTTCTTCTCTGTGATACTATTACACACGGGGCACAAACTGGTTGAATCCGCATTGTTTCCACATCATTTCCACATGTAGCTAACCAATGCTAACACATTCTGCTGAAAGGCACTGGCAGGATGTAGCTAACCAATGATAACACATTCTGCTGCAAAGCACTGGCAGGCTGTAGCTAACCAATGCTAATACATTCTGCTGCAAGGCACTGTCTGGCTGTAGCCTCTCCACTGCATATCCTTATGTATCTCCCAGCGCTTTACCTGAAACCTTTTAGCCTCTGTCTGACAGATTTAGTGCTCTAATCAATATGGTGCTCAGAAACTTCACTCCTCTTTCTCCCTCTTCTACCTCTGCCACCTCTTGCACACTATTCTCTGACTGTCTTTCTCTCCCCTTTCTACCCCTCTCGATACCCCCTACCCCTACTCTCTTTCTCTTTGCCATGTGACTTCGAAGATTACTTCACCCTCTTGTTACCTTCTCTTGGCACATTCTAGCAAATGCCACAGTGGAAGGTGGAGGGGTGGCGGTTCCTGAAGAAAGAATTTCAGGAATGAGAGCCACCACTTCCTCACCCCCAGGGGATTGGTTCAGGAAGAGCGATGATGCATAGCTATCCCAGGGAAAACGTTCAGACAAAAAGCGTTGCAGATATTTGACGAGGGAAGAGTTCAGCTACAAGAAGGAGACCGCATCTGTCACTTTGTTGTCAGACATCAGAAAGACAGAGTGGTAAACAGTCAGCCTGCGCAACTGCAGATGGAGCGATTGGCAGGACGGTGCGAGAATGGCCTGTGTTGTACTGTATGAATAAGTATAAATAAGTAGTTGTTTGTACTCTTCACATTTTTCAGTGTTTTTCTCCTGTTGGCCTACACCTTGTCTCAACCCACTAGTCAGCTCGAGTTTAACTTCTCTCAGCGACCTTTCTCTTGCCAGCCCTGTCATATAGCCATAAATTGTAAAAATAGAGGTCGGCTACTCAGGCCCTCCCTGTGTGACAATGGATCGCTGTCCGGGAGATTATTGAGGAGCAACGCGTCCATCGTTGGGCCGCCGTTGAGGGCCCCCTAATGGTGGGATCGAGACGAGGTGCCAATCCAGATGGATGGGGTTGATGGAAGTCGGAGGATGGAGGGTGGAATTAGGGAGACCCAATAAGAACCCTCTGGTATCATTTGAGAGTAGGAGAGTGGGAGGGTAATGCAGGCAAACCTCTGGTATCATTTGAGAGTAGGAGAGTAGGAGAGTGGGAGGGTAATGCGGGCAACACTCTGGTATCATTTGAGAGTAGGAGAGTGGGAGGGTAATGGAGGCAACCCTCGGGTATCATTTGAGAGTAGGAGAGTGGGAGGGTAATGCAGGCAACCCTCTGGTATCATTTGAGAGTAGGAGAGTGGGAGGGTAATGAAGGCAACCCTCTGGTATCATTTGAGAGTAGGAGAGTGGGAGGGTAATGCAGGCAACACTGGTATCATTTGAGAGTAGGAGAGTGGGAGGGTAATGCAGGCAACCCTCTGGTATCATTTGAGAGTAGGAGAGTGGGAGGGTAATGCAGGCAACACTCTGGTATCATTTGAGAGTAGGAGAGTGGGAGGGTAATGCGGGCAACACTCTGGTATCATTTGAGAGTAGGAAAGTGGGAGGGTATAATGCAGACAACACTCTGGTATCATTTGAGAGTAGGAGAGTGGAAGGATAATGCAGAGGTGTTGGGGATATCTGGGTGAAGATAGTCTGGAGATACAGGTGACAACCAACATGTGTGGGCTGGGAAAGCACACACAGACGTGCACACACGCGCACACACATACACACACACAATCTCACTCACAAAATCACACACCACCACCACCCCTCCCTCCCTCCCTCTCTCTCTCTCTCTCTCTCTCTCTCTCTCTCTCTCTCTCTCTCTCTCAATTCAATTTCAATTGAATTTAATTTCAATTTAAGGGCTTTATTGGCATGGGAGACATATGTTAAAATTGCCAAAGCAAGTGAGGTAGATAATAAACAAAAGTGAAATAAACAATAAAAATTTACAGCACACTTCACAACAGAAGTTCCAAAATAATAAAGACATTTCAAATGTCATATTATATCTATATACAGTGTTGTAACGATGTGCAAATAGTTAAAGTACAAAAGGGAAAATAATTTAACATAAATATTGGTTGTATTTACAATGGTGTTTGTTCTTCACTGGTAGCCCTTTTCTTGTGGCAACAGGTCACAAATATTGGTGCTGTGATGGCACACTGTGGTGTTTCACCCAGTAGATATATGGTCATACATTTGGCACGAGGTTAGGAAGTACAGCTCAGTTTCCAGGTCTGATATAATCTGTGCAGAAGATCTAGGTGCTACTGTAGGCCCTCCTTAGTTGGTGACAGAAGCACCAGATCATCAGCAAACAGTAGACATTTGACTTCAGGTTATAGTAGGGTGAGGCCGGGTGATGCAGACTGTTCTAGTCCCCTCTGCAATTCGTTAATATATATGTTGAAGAGGGTGGGGTTTAAGATGCATCCCTGTCTCACTCCACGGCCCTGTGGAAGGAAATCTGTGTGTTTTTTACCAACTTGTTGTATGTTTGCATGATTTTATAATGTTGTATGTTTTTCCCCCAACACCACTTTCCATCAATTTGTATAGCAGACCCTCATGTCAAATTGAGTCAAAGCTTTTTTGAAATCAACAAAGCATGAGAAGACTTTGCCTTTGTTTTCATTTGTTTGTCAATTAGGGTGTGCAGGGTGAATACGTGGTCTGTTCTACAGTAATTTGGTAAAAAGCCAATTTGACATTTGCTCAGTACATTGTTTTCACTGAGCAAATGAACTTGTCTGCTGTTAATTCTAATGCAGAGGATTTTCCCAGGGTTGCTGTCCCATGGTAGTTATTGGGGTCACATTTGTCTTCACTTTTGTGGATTGGGGTGATCTGTCCTTGGTTCCAAATATTGGGGAGGATTCCAGAGCTAAGGATGATGTTAAAGAGTTTAAGTATAGCCAATTGGAATTTGTGGTCTGTGTATTTTATAATTTCATTGAGGATACCATCAACACCACAGACCTTTTTGGGTTGGAGGGTTTGTATTTTGTCTTGTAATTCATTCAATGTAATTGGAGAATCCAGTGGGTTCTGGTCGTCATTAATAGTTGATTCTAAGATTTGTATTTGATCATGTATATTTTTTGCTGTTTGTTCTTTGTTACAGGGTAAAAAAGATTGGAGAAGTGGTTTACCCATACATTTCCATTTTGGATAGACACCTTGAGTATTGGGGCGGCAGCGTAGCCTAGTGGTTAGAGCGTTGGACTAGTAACCGCAAGGTTGTGAGTTCAAACCCCCGAGCTGACAAGGTACAAATCTGTCGTTATGCCCCTGAACAGGCAGTTAACCCACTGTTCCCAGGCCGTCATTGAAAATAAGAATGTGTTCTTAACTGACTTGCCTGGTTAAATAAAGGTAAAAAAAAATAAAAAATAAAAAATAAAAATTGCTCTTTTCAAGTAGACTGTGATTATGCTGTGATCTGATAGGGATGTCAGTGGGCGTACTGTGAACGTTCTGAGAGACTCTGGGTTGAGGTCAGTGACAAAATAGTCTGTAGTATGTACTTACCTTACCTTCGAAGCCTACCTTTGACTACGTACATACCCAGAGCTGCAGGAGTTGTGACCTGTTTTTGTTGGTTATGTTGTCGTGATGATGATGTCATCTCCAGTTAGATGTTTGTCCCGCTGTGTACTGAGGGAGTCAGGTTCTTTTTTTGAATGACTTTGTTTCAATGTAACCTTTATTTAATCAACTAGGCAAGTCAGTTAAGAACAAATTCTTATTTACAATGGTGGCTCACACCGGCCAAACCCGGACGACGCTGGGCCAATTGTTCGCCGCTCTATGGGACTCCCAATCACGGCCGGTTGTGATTCAGCCTGTATTCGATCTAGGGTGTCTGTAGTGACGCCTCAAGCAACGATATGCAATGCCTTAGACCGCTGTACCACTCGAGAGCCATTTCTGGCATTTAGGTTGCCACAGACTAGTACATGTCCCTGGGCCTGGAAATGATTGATTTCCCCCTCCAGGATGGAGAAGCTGTCTTCATTAAAATGTGGGGATTTTAGCGAGGGAATATAGGTAGCACACAGGAGGTCATTTTTTTAAGTTGAGATCATTTCCTTTTGAATTTCTAGCCAAATGCAAAATGTTCCTGATTTTGATTTAATAGAGTGAGTTAGGTCTGCTCTATACCAAATTAGCATACCCCCTGAGTCCCTTCCCTGTTTCACACCTGGTAGTTCGGTGGATGGGACTACCAGCTCTCTGTAACCAAGGGGGCAACCAGTGCCATCTCCTTTACACCATGTTTCTTGTAGGACGACAATGTCTGTATTTCTGATGTCTTTGATGAAGTCCAGGTTCCTGCTCTTTAGGCCAAAGGCAGATGACCTCAGGCCTTGGATATTCCAGGATGAGATAGTGAAGGCTTTGTGTTCCATAAAGTGTCCAATGTTGTTGGTGGTGTGGTTTGGCCTCAGGGCAGTAAGTGTGAGCAGAGCCTGCTGAGCGTCTGGTACATGCCATTGGCTTGGGCTAGTGTAAGAGTGGGGGCCTGGGCGTATGTGTGACTTTCATGTTGAGGCCCTCTTTGCGAGAGTGGGGGGTGGGCAGGAGTGGCATAGGTCTTATCTGAGGAGGCCTAAATGGGGTGCAGGCATGTTTGACTTGGGGGTGTTGATTGGTTGGGGTGGGGTTGTGGATGTGGATGTGGATGTGGCTGGTGGTGTTATGGTCTGGATGTTGATCCTCTTGTCGTGGGTAGATCCGGGGTGGGGGGGGTCCTGCAGTTCTGGCAGAGTGTCTCGCTGGTCTGGGCGGGGTGTCTATTAATCTATTGCTCTCATGTGAGGTGTTGGGGCTGTGGTTGAGGGCGGGCGAAGGTGGGCACTGCTGCCTTGTAGAGGTGGACCTGGTTGTAAAGGCTGTTCAAGTCCAGGGTGGAGTGGTGGACCAGGTAAACATTTGGCTTTGAGGCACAGTCACAGGAAATACAGCGTTTACCCATTGTATAGCAGGGTGGAAGTATTTTCGTGGTAGCAGGGTGGATATAACCATTTGTGTGTTGGGTAAAGTAGAAGAAGCTTTTACAATCACTCCCTTGAGTGCTGTGGCCACCCTTTACTGTTGTGCTCTCAGGTCGTTTGTACCTGTATGTATTATCATGTGGCTGAGTGACCCTCGTTGGCTCAGAGGGGGTGGGATCTCCTGGGCTTGGGGTTCGTCATTTGTCTGCCTGCTTTGATATTGAGGCTATGGTCAGGGGCACGCCATCTCTCTCTATCTCTCTCTCTCAATTCAATTTTTAATTTCAATTAAACTTTAATTTAAGGGCTTAATTGGCATGGGAAACATATATTTACATTGCCAAAGCAAGTGAAATAGATAATAAACAATACATAAAGTAACTGTAAATATTACACTAACAAAAGTTCCAAAAGAATAAAGACATTTCAAATGTCACATTATGTATATATACAGTGTTGTAATGATATATACTCTCTCTCTCTCTCTCTCTCTCTCTCTCAATTCAATTCAATTCAATTCAAGGGCTTTATTGGCATGGGAAACATGTGTTAACATTGCCAAAGCAAGTGAGGTAGACAACATACAGAAGTTTCAAAACAATAAAGACATTACAAATGTCATATTATATATACAGTGTTTTAGCAATGTTCAAATGGTTAAAGGACACAAGATAAAATAAATAAGCATAAATATGGGTTGTATTTACAATGGTGTTTGTTCTTCACTGGTTGCCCTTTTCTTGTGGCAACAGGTCACAAATCTTGCTGCTGTGATGGCACACTGTGGAATTTCACCCAGTGGATATGGGAGTTTTTCAAAATTGGATTTGTTTTCGAATTTTTGTGGATCTGTGTAATCTGAGGGAAATATGTCTCTCTAATATGGTCATACATTGGGCAGGGGGTTAGGAAGTGCAGCTCAGTTTCCACCTCATTTTGTGGGCAGTGAGCACATAGCCTGTCTTCTCTTGAGAGCCATGTCTGCCTACGGCGGCCTTTCTCAATAGCAAGGCTATGTTCACTAAGTCTGTACATAGTCTCTCTCTCACTGCCTGTCTCTCTCTCTGCCTCCCTCCCTCCCTCTCACACTGTTTGTTTGCATTTCATTTGCATCTGGCCCTTGACTACTCTGTGTGGCTACTGTTACCCTGGAGACAGTGTCTGGCAAGAACGTCCTTTATCCCATTGACCGGTATTTGTTGTGTGTGTGTGTGTGTGTGTGTGTGTGTGTGTGTGTGTGTGTGTGTGTGTGTGTGTGTGGAAGCTAAGATGGCATGTGGGTATTTGAGGGGTTGTAAGTGTCCCACCTCTCACATTTGACTTCCTGGGGGCACTTACCTACATAGTTTAACCCTCAAGTCACTAGCACTTACCAATGCAGAGCTATACTGTACATTGAGAAAGCCAACATTTATTTACATCAGTTGTTAGCCTTCCAAGAGAGCCTCGTTCAATGCTTATTCAGTTGTGACATCCCGTAACAGTCTCTTATTCCAAATCCATGATGGCGCATGAATGAAATTAATCAGGAATTCCATACATTTGTATATTTGCATCCAATCAAATGCAATCCCCTGCTCACACCAGTGTAAGACATACGTTAACCTTCATTCAGATTCATTTAAGATCTCTTGGATGAAAAAAACTGCAAATCGAATTACTGCAACAGAGGAAATTGGTTTTGCTAACACTGCTTAACTTGCATTACACCTAAACACACACACACACACACACGCACCCCCCCCCCCCCCCACACACACACACACAAACAAACAAACACATTTGCACCTCTACTGGGGTGTCATTCTCAATTGAAATCTGTCTGGAAACGATGCCTTCTCCTCTATGGTCTTGTCAGGTAGTGATTGCAGCGCAGGCAAACAGCCTTTCTCTTTCAATTACACTGAAGTGTCAATATGTATGTTTCCCATTACCTTCGGCAGCCAGCGTTTCCAGTGTGTTTTGTTGTTGTTTGTTGTGTCTGCAGTTCTCGCCAAGAGGAAGACATGTGTCTAGCTCCCTTTACAATGACAGCTTGAAAAAACGGTCTGAACTTGTTTGGATTTGGATCTGGCATTCGGTATTAAAGAGGCTACTACAGCTTAGTTTGATCACCCTGTTGCAGGAGATTTAAAACGTGTAGTGTATTTGAGATTTAAAAAAGGCTTCTGAAGTTTGTTTGTTTTTCACTTTGAAATTTCAGACTTGATTTTCCCTTACAAAAACTTTATCCACCCGTACAAAAATATACTTCACATTTCCTTTTGCTGCAGGATTATTTTCCTATAACTGGCTTAAATGAAGATCCTACACCTGTATGTGGTTACGATGGTTCAGTTGAAAGGAGCATGGTGTGTTGGGGATATAGTATAGGCTTACGGGTTTCATTTCTGTATGGACTGCATACTGAATAGTATGTCTGTAAGTCGCTTCGGATAAAAACGTGCTAATTAATTGTATCACAGTAGGCTATAGAAAAAGTAGGCCTTTGTTAAGATAGCAGACCCTGCACCCTCTTTAGCTGGTGTAGAGCAGCAACAGTTGAGGTTGAGAGGTTCAGGTGCAACATTCGGTGATAACTAGGTTTAGATGTTGTATTTACAAAAACAGATCATGAAAAATTATGGAAAAAAATGAATCTCAAATGTATAATTTACTACAAATAATAAACGTATGTCGCCAAAATGCCTCTAACACATGGCAAAATGCCTCTAACACATGGCAAAATGCCTCTAACACATGGCAAAATGGCAAAATGGCCATAAACACACAAATCTGATATCATATATTGACGTATTGTATATGGTACAGCTATAGTAGTAACGACATTCTCCACAACGTGCCACAACCTGGCATAAACCATTCAGACCTTTAAACATGTAAATTCGCAATGACAGTGATTAACACACTTTAATGGTGACATGTTTGCACAATTTAGGCTTACATTACAATGGACAACAGTTAATGAAGACAAATGCAGAATTAGCAGAATTATGAATATTTTAGCTAAACAATGAAACACCTCTTAACCGTGATAAACCAAATGCAAAAAGGGCACGTAACCATTGCGTAATCCCACCGCGTGCTCAGCTAGGAAGTCAAGACAGTCCAACAGCGTTGGTGAGTAGAACAGGTTGGCAATAGAAAAATAACAGAAGTACTAAATCTGACATGATAGAGAGACTCTGCCATTCATGCCCTTTACATGATTACCTAGAAACATGTTTGAAGGGATTAGCGAAAACATAGGTAAATTAGCAAGCAAATGTTTGTACCAAACAATCAGTTTGTTTGTCTGTGGGGAAATGGAGGGAAAGGTCCTGACATGTGGATGGCTCACAGCCGCATCGTAACAACGTGTTAGGCCCACAAACAAAACATGGTGTACGTTTTATGAAGATCGGACCTTTATTTAACTATTTTAGGGGGACCATGAAATAGAGATCATATGCTTGTCCAGTAAGAATGTAGAATTTGTGTTCACCATCTCGCCCAGTAGGCCTACAGTAGCAAATGTGTGGGTTACTGAGAGGATGGCATTAGGGAGTCCTTCTAACCAATGTGGGCCTACCGCTCTATGCACACAGTTGATGCTAATGTGTCTTAATAACTAAATGCACTGTCCTACTTGTTTTACATTGCATTAATGGGCATGAAAGATGCATGAGTGAGTGGGTGTGTTTGTTTGGAAATGTGAGGGTTTTTTATTTTCTTGTTGTGGCTATTTTTAAGTGTGTATTGAGTTTATGCGTGTATGAGGGCTTGAGCGTTTCATTTCCACATTGTATCGTACTACTTAGGTTTGAACTTTATTTTTTGGTGTGTGTGTGTGGGGGGG
This sequence comes from Oncorhynchus nerka, assembly GCF_034236695.1. Taxonomy (NCBI): domain Eukaryota; kingdom Metazoa; phylum Chordata; class Actinopteri; order Salmoniformes; family Salmonidae; genus Oncorhynchus; species Oncorhynchus nerka. The sequence goes on along the minus strand of NC_088401.1, from coordinate 71,164,543 downwards.
GGGGGGTTGAATAAGGTGGATATTTCTTCAGGCAGATGAGCTGTCTGTGCTAAGCATGGCTCTGAATGTTTCAGTTGCAGCAGCTGCAGTGTGTGTGTGTGTGTGCGCGCGCGCTCGCTCTCAGTGGGGGTTCGACCCAGCCACAGCCAATCACCCTCAATCACTCAAGATTACACCCTTACAGCTGAGGAGTCGCCACAGGGCACCAAGCACATTGTTCCGGAAAGGAAAGTGTGTCTGTGTGTGTGTGTGTGTGTGTGCCTGTCTGTAGACGGTTAGGGGTTAGGTGTAGAGTGAATTATTCACTCATTAATTTTGTAATTACAGCTTTGCCTAAGGACAGGACTTTGATTTGTCTAGGGTTTCTCCACATGACTGCAAACATGGGTGAATTACAGTGAGCTACAGTTGGGTTTAGAGCAGAGTCTTATTGACTAGTCATTTGACCTTTGTCCTTTGAATTGGAGGTGACCGTGGTCAGTGTGACAGAGGGATTATAGACCAGTTCTCTCTGGCCTCCACAATATGCTGATCTAACAACCACAGGACATGAGATACACACACACTTGAGTTACATCCTTCCTTCAACCCTCTTCTATTTCTCTCCTATCTCTCCAGCTGTAAAAAAAAAAAAATCCTGCTGATATTACATTCCTAGCATAACTGACTGGGATCGAATGCGGGAAATCAGATATCAGAAGAAACTGTAAGGGCCTGTCTCCTATGGACAGACGAACAGGTGATAAAGTTCACGCTTGCCTTAATCAGTGGAAGTTTGTTCTGGCTTAACTACCATCAATACCCCCGCCCACACACAAATACAAACATACACACCCACTTCAAAGCCTAGCTAATGATGACTTGTTTTGAAGTCACACACAGACGCCACACCTGCCGGTGACGTCTGCAACGGACACCTTGGGTGTAGGTTCACTATGGTGACTGATAAACCCAGACAAATACTCACACAGCTGTGTAGCCTTTTAGAGAGAGGACGCGGTCACACGCACATCTTGTATGAACCTCTGACCAAACTGTACACTAGAAAGAGCTTTATCCTTTTACTATCAGTGGAAAGACTGAAGCAATGACAAGGAATACAGTATAAAACTGTTCTACCAGGCTTTGTCCAAGCCTTCAAAAAATACCGTTTGCCTTTGAAGATTAAAAGGTTGAACTCTGCATGTAAGCAGTGTGTTGGGAACTTCTTCTTTTGAAACAATGCTCGTCCACGTCTCTCCTTGTTGCCGTAAAAGTGTGACCTTGCCTGCCCTCACCTGAACATAATTTGAATGAAGGAGCTAATAGAATATTCACGTATTTTAGACAGATCCATTTATTTTTTCTATCCTCCAAGGTCACCAGTGACCAGGACTGATGATGAATACAAAGAAGTCTTCTTATTTATTCCCATATGCACTGCAAATGTGAGGAGAAATAGAGCATTTTTTGTTGGTTTAATTTTCACTCCAATGATCCCAATGCCTCCCAAAAACATCAAATTATTTTTGGGAGGCATCGAGGCAGGTCTGTGACCAGGCAGAAATCTTGTTTCCCCCTTCCCTTCCTCCCCCTCATTTTCTACCCCATCTTCCTCCTCCCTTCTTTTTTTTGTGAGAGAGAAAATGCTCATTAAGAACATAATTGTGTAACACGGAGTGAAAACGTTATGTAATTCCTCTGTCAGCCGACGACGTAAAATATAATTCTGCCTCTTGTTCTCATCAGATGCCACTGGGGGCTTGCAGACAGTTGGTCTCTCTTTTTATAAACATGGAATTGTTTTCGGCAAAGTCGGCAATTGATCAGGGACCGTGTGAGTAAACTACACAGCGCTCTGAGCAAATGCAGAGTTAAATGTGACTACACTCCGTGGTAAAAAGCTTCCAATGAAGGCGGCCGTGGGAAAATAAAGAGCGTTTAAAAATGGCTGTATCTGGATCATATTTCTTCGGGCTTATTTACAGTTTTCCTTGCGGACAATCACTCCCGCATGTAGAGGTGATCATGCAAAGATTCCATTAATGGGGTTTATTGCGCCATGGCGTGTTAAAATGCTCTTGTCTTTCAGGAGCGATAGAGTGGAGGCAGCTTGTCTTTCAGGAGCGATAGAGTGGAGGCAGCTTGTCTTTCAGGAGCGATAGAGTGGAGGCAGCTTGTCTTTCAGGAGCGATAGAGTGGAGGCAGCTTGTCTTTCAGGAGTCGATAGAGTGGAGGCAGCTTGTCTTTCAGGAGTCGATAGAGTGGAGGCAGCTTGTCTTTCAGGAGCGATAGAGTGGAGGCAGCTTGTCTTTCAGGAGCGATAGAGTGGAGGCAGCTTGTGTTTCAGGAGCGATAGAGTGGAGGCAGCTTGTCTTTCAGGAGCGATAGAGTGGAGGCAGCTTGTCTTTCAGGAGAGATAGAGTGGAGGCAGCTTGTCTTTCAGGAGCGATAGAGTGGAGGCAGCTTGTCTTTCAGGAGCGATGGGATGAAAGAGGCTTTTCTCACGCTGGGCTATGAGGAGAAGCTCTCTGCTGTGACCGTGTTTGTGTGTTTTATTGGATAGGACACAGAGCAGCTGTCTACCTGTGTGTGAGGAAGGAAGGAATAAATAAGGAGAGGTGGCTTCATGTCTGAGTGTTGGTCACACAGAGATGGCCTGTCTCTCACGCCACTGAATCCTGTCTCTACTCTCCTCTCATTGCTAGACATGAATAGTGTCGGAGACAGTGTGTCAAGCTTCTCTCAGACAGAGGGTGTTCTAAGCACCAACTCTCCTCCTCTCGCTCTTCCTCTCTCTCTACTAATACCAATCTCTCCTCCTCTCTCTCTTCCTCTCTCTCTACTAATACCAATCTCTCCTCCTCTCTCTTCCTCTCTCTCTACTAATACCAATCTCTCCTCCTCTCTCTTCCTCTCTCTCTACTAATACCAATCTCTCTCCTCTCTCTCTTCCTCTCTCTACTAATACCAATCTCTCCTCCTCTCTCTCTTCCTCTCTCTCTACTAATACCAATCTCTCCTCCTCTCTCTCTTCCTCTCTCTCTACTAATACCAATCTCTCTTCCTCTCTCTCTACTAATACCAATCTCTCCTCCTCTCTCTTCCTCTCTCTCTACTAATACCAATCTCTCCTCCTCTCTCTCTACTAATACCAATCTCTCCTCCTCTCTCTCTACTAATACCAACCTCTCCTCCTCTCATCTCACACAGCTTTGTGGTGGCCAAGTCAAGTAAAGTGTTGACCCAATCTACATAGGTGAGCTGTATACGTACATACTACATGCAGTACACATTCTCCCGTTTACCTCCTATGTAAATGCTGAAAGCGACATTTCCAATGTGGACCCTCCACAGTGAACGTCTGACTTCTTTAGTCTCTCTTACTAATACCTCTCTTATTCTCTACTACCAACACTCCTCCTCGGAGCTAAGGCTACTGGAAAGAATCAGTATATTCTTCCTGCCATTTGTACCAGATCTCTCTCTCTCTTATTCTTTCCCTCTCTCCTCCACTCCTTTGTCCCCTCCCCAGCTCTCTCCATTCAGTCGGTCCTGGCGATGACGATGGTGGGAGCATCGTCATCCGTTTGTTTGCTAGGCAACCATCAGCAGGCCTTTCTCGAACAAGATCCCTTTGTAATTCACAGTGTAATGTGGACTGTGATATTGAATAATATTGAATCCACCAGTCCCCCCCCCCACACACACACACACATAATGTGGAGGAGGAGGCCCCATATGAGGAAAGAGCTCTGAGCTCTTATGAAGTGAAATTGGAATGAAGCGTAGAGGTGGTCTAGCTAGCCACTTAGTAGTTATCCACTTTATAATGAAGCGTAGAGGTGGTCTAGCTAGCCACTTTAGTAGTTATCCACTTTATAATGAAGCGTAGAGGTGGTCTAGGTAGCCACTTAGTAGTTATCCACTTTATAATGAAGCGTAGAGGTGGTCTAGCTAGCCACTTTAGTAGTTATCCACTTTATAATACCAAGCTCTCTCTAGAGGTGGTCTAGCTAGCCACTTTAGTAGTTATCCACTTTATAATGAAGCTCTAGAGGTGGTCTAGGTAGCCACTTAGTAGTTATCCACTTTATAATGAAGCGTAGAGGTGGTCTAGCTAGCCACTTAGTAGTTATCCACTTTATAATGAAGCGTAGAGGTGGTCTAGCTAGCCACTTTAGTAGTTATCCACTTTATCTTCCTAGAGGTGGTCTAGCTAGCCACTTTAGTAGTTATCCACTTTATAATGAAGTGTAGAGGTGGTCTAGCTAGCCACTTTAGTAGTTATCCACTTTATAATGAAGCTAGAGGTGGTCTAGGTAGCCACTTAGTAGTTATCCACTTTATAATGAATCTCTCCTCCTGGTCTCTCTTAGCCACTTTAGTAGTTATCCACTTTATAATGAATCTCTCCTCCTGGTCTAGCTAGCCACTTTAGTAGTTATCCACTTTATAATGAAGCGTAGAGGTGGTCTAGGTAGCCACTTAGTAGTTATCCACTTTATAATGAAGCGTAGAGGTGGTCTAGGTAGCCACTTAGTAGTTATCCACTTTATAATGAAGCGTAGAGGTGGTCTAGCTAGCCACTTTAGTAGTTATCCACTTTATAATGAAGCGTAGAGGTGGTCTAGCTAGCCACTTTAGTAGTTATCCACTTTATAATGAAGCCAGAGGTGGTCTAGCTAGCCACTTAGTAGTTATCCACTTTATAATGAAGCCTAGAGGTGGTCTAGCTAGCCACTTAGTAGTTATCCACTTTATAATGAAGCTCTCCTCCTGGTCTAGCTAGCCACTTTAGTAGTTATCCACTTTATAATGAATCTCTCGTAGAGGTGGTCTAGCTAGCCACTTTAGTAGTTATCCACTTTATAATGAAGCTCTAGAGGTGGTCTAGCTAGCCACTTTAGTAGTTATCCACTTTATAATGAATCTCATAGAGGTGGTCTACTAATAGCCACTTTAGTAGTTATCCACTTTATAATGAAGCGTAGAGGTGGTCTAGCTAGCCACTTAGTAGTTATCCACTTTATAATGAAGCGTAGAGGTGGTCTAGCTAGCTCCTCTCACTTAGTAGTTATCCACTACATAGGTGTGCTTATACTTTATAATGAAGCGTAGAGGTGGTCTAGCTAGCCACTTTAGTAGTTATCCACTTTATAATGAAGTCTAGAGGTGGTCTAGCTAGCCACTTTAGTAGTTATCCACTTTATAATGAAGCGTATAGAGGTGGTCTAGCTAGCCACTTAGTAGTTATCCACTTTATAATGAAGCGTCCAGAGGTGGTCTAGCTAGCCACTTAGTAGTTATCCACTTTATAATGAAGCGTAGAGGTGGTCTAGCTAGCCACTTTAGTAGTTATCCACTTTATAATGAATAATAGAGGTGGTCTAGCTAGCCACTTTAGTAGTTATCCACTTTATAATGAAGCGAGAGGTGGTCTAGGTAGCCACTTAGTAGTTATCCACTTTATAATGAAGCGTAGAGGTGGTCTAGCTAGCCACTTAGTAGTTATCCACTTTATAATGAAGCGTAGAGGTGGTCTAGCTAGCCACTTTAGTAGTTATCCACTTTATAATGAAGCGTAGAGGTGGTCTAGCTAGCCACTTAGTAGTTATCCACTTTATAATGAAGCGTAGAGGTGGTCTAGCTAGCCACTTTAGTAGTTATCCACTTTATAATGAAGCGTAGAGGTGGTCTAGGTAGCCACTTAGTAGTTATCCACTTTATAATGAAGCGTAGAGGTGGTCTAGCTAGCCACTTTAGTACTTATCCACTTTATAATGAAGCGTAGAGGTGGTCTAGCTAGCCACTTAGTAGTTATCCACTTTATAATGAAGCGTAGAGGTGGTCTAGCTAGCCACTTAGTAGTTATCCACTTTATAATGAAGCGTAGAGGTGGTCTAGCTAGCCACTTTAGTAGTTATCCACTTTATATTGAAGCGTAGAGGTGGTCTAGCTAGCCACTTAGTAGTTATCCACTTTATAATGAAGCGTAGAGGTGGTCTAGCTAGCCACTTAGTAGTTATCCACTTTATAATGAAGCGTAGAGGTGGTCTAGCTAGCCACTTTAGTAGTTATCCACTTTATAATGAAGCGTAGAGGTGGTCTAGCTAGCCACTTTAGTAGTTATCCACTTTATAATGAAGCGTAGAGGTGGTCTAGCTAGCCACTTAGTAGTTATCCACTTTATAATGAAGCGTAGAGGTGGTCTAGCTAGCCACTTAGTAGTTATCCACTTTATAATGAAGCGTAGAGGTGGTCTAGCTAGCCACTTTAGTAGTTATCCACTTTATAATGAAGCGTAGAGGTGGTCTAGCTAGCCACTTAGTAGTTATCCACTTTATAATGAAGCGTAGAGGTGGTCTAGCTAGCCACTTTAGTAGTTATCCACTTTATAATGAAGCGTAGAGGTGGTCTAGGTAGCCACTTAGTAGTTATCCACTTTATAATGAAGCGTAGAGGTGGTCTAGCTAGCCACTTTAGTAGTTATCCACTTTATAATGAAGCGTAGAGGTGGTCTAGCTAGCCACTTTAGTAGTTATCCACTTTATAATGAAGCGTAGAGGTGGTCTAGCTAGCCACTTAGTAGTTATCCACTTTATAATGAAGCGTAGAGGTGGTCTAGCTAGCCACTTCAGTAGTTATCCACTTTATAATGAAGCGTAGAGGTGGTCTAGCTAGCCACTTAGTAGTTATCCACTTTATAATGAAGCGTAGAGGTGGTCTAGCTAGCCACTTAGTAGTTATCCACTTTATAATGAAGCGTAGAGGTGGTCTAGGTAGCCACTTAGTAGTTATCCACTTTATAATGAAGCGTAGAGGTGGTCTAGCTAGCCACTTTAGTAGTTATCCACTTTATAATGAAGCGTAGAGGTGGTCTAGCTAGCCACTTAGTAGTTATCCACTTTATAATGAAGCGTAGAGGTGGTCTAGCTAGCCACTTTAGTAGTTATCCACTTTATAATGAAGCGTAGAGGTGGTCTAGGTAGCCACTTAGTAGTTATCCACTTTATAATGAAGCGTAGAGGTGGTCTAGCTAGCCACTTTAGTAGTTATCCACTTTATAATGTGTCTTCGGCCTTTCTATCTCATGTTCTATCCTTGTCCGGGCCACGTTCACCCAGACACCCCGGTCCACGTTCACCCAGACACCCCGGTCCACGTTCACCCAGACACCCCGGTCCACGTTCACACAGACACCCCGGTCCACGTTCACACAGACACCCCGGTCCACGTTCATACCCCTGTCCATATTTACGCACACAGACCATTACATTGCATCTGTGCAGTCAACCGTTCCGTTCAACTCTTGGTCTTGGCACTAACACCATTACTCTTCAAGTTTTATTTCTGGCGGAAGACTGGAGTTCCTACCTTCATGCCCCCTTCTCTGCCCATATCTGCCAGCGCTGAGCGGTTGCCATCTGCTATCTGCCATGCTTTAACCATCTCCCACTTCCCAGAGGGTGTCACGGTGCCAACGCTGTGCCAGCGCAGAGAGACAGCTTGTGTCACCACAGTAGAATGAGACACCTCTCTTCCCTGACAACTACAGACAAGGTGGAGAGGGAGCCCAGCAGAAACGGTGTCTGCTGTGACAGATTGTCCTCAGTATTCTCCTCACAACCTCAGACAAGTGGAAAGAGGTGGTCTGGTGACATGTTTTGTATACAGTTACATTACAGGTATATTGGAAGTTTGTGAGGGAGAAATAGTTTGTCAGAGTTTAAAGACACACACACACACACAAACACACACATTTTGGCATGGCTCATAGTTGGGCAAGGGAGTTCATCTACTTAGCACCTTATATGGTGTCGTGCTGGCGTTTCAGACACCACATTAGCAACTGTCCAGTGATTTCAATCTAAGACGCTCAACGTCTCTCCTCTACACCCCCTTCATGCCAGAGCCCAGGGAAACGGTCACGCTCCATTTGCAGTGATGTATAGAGCTCAGTGGTTTCTCCATGAACCTACAGTGGACAAAAAAACATTGTGTCCACTGTACTGGGGAGTGAAACTTTGCCATTGACCAATAGTGTCGTCCAACCATTTCGCTGCATTAGCAATCGTCAGCAACCAGTCACAGACAGTCTTACTAATTTATCTCACAGACTTCTCAAATGGGATCGGACATTGCTGAGGGATGAGGAAATGGACCACCACAACACAATGTGAATGGGTTGAGGAGTTTGTGGTTACTCAAACAGTGATTAGGGTCAAAACCCTCACAACTCAATCAAGCAAGGGATATTGCTTATTTTTCACAGTTTACTGAAGTTTGTGCGATCATGAAATGAAGTGCTGTTCAAGTTGTGGGAAAAGGAATCTAGCCAAACTTGCTAAACTTTTGCATTACGGTTGGTGAATCCTCAAAGAGGGTCAGCTATTTCCCCAAATCTAATAACACTCTACATTATCCCATTGTAGGACATTGTCCCTACATTATCCTATTCTGAGACCTTGTCACTTTCATTATCTTATTGTGAGACCTTGTCATAGCCAATGTGATACGCTTTTGCTGTAGTACATGAGACATGGTCACTGCATTATCCTATTGTGAGACATTGTCTCTACCTTATCCTATTGTGAGACATTGTCACTGCATTATCCTATTGTGAGACCTTGTCTCTACCGTATCCTATTGTGAGACGTTGTCTCTACATTATCCTATTGTGAGACCTTGTCATAGCCAATGTGATAAGCTTTTGCTGTAGTACATGAGACATTGTCACTGCATTATCTTATTGTGAGACATTGTCTCTACCTTATCCTATTGTGAGACATTGTCTCTACATTATCCTATTGTGAGACCTTGTCATAGCCATTGTGATAAGCTTTTGCTGTAGTACATTAGAGTAGGATTCTTTTAGGAGATATCATGCTCTAAGTCACTGTTGTGAAGTTGTAAAATGTTTAGAATCAGTTGATCTGAATTGTAATATTAATTACCTACCTAGCATCTGCTGTATAGTGACTGGTCAGATGTTGTTAATTGGTTTGAGCAAGAACCGGAAGTAGTTGAGTTGATGTGTGGTCAGTTCCTAATGAATGATATCTGCACAAGAGTAATCTGTTTCCATCCTGTATTTGTTTACATAGTCAGCTATCCACAGTCTAAACAAACTGAAACTACACTGTTAGCAATGAGTTGGATCAACACACCCAGAGTCAAGTGTCTGAACACATTTTCCACATCATAACACTGATAACATGATTGGAGATTTTTTATGTTATACAGTAGTTGGTGAATCCTTAAAAGAAGGTCAGCGTTTGGTTGGTAATCTGCCTGTGGAGTGTTTGGCCAGGGCAGAGTCAGGTCACTGGTCCAGATGGCTGTGTGTGTGTGTGTGTGTGTGTGTGTGTGTGTGTGTGTGTGTGTTAATATAGCTTGCTCTCAGCTTACTGTGATTAAGGCCTACTCTTCTGTTTTAGTGCTTCCTGCCCTGGCTGGCTCCACAGGGAAAGTGGGTGGTCCTGTAGTCACACTCTGCTTGTCACTCCAGATAACCAGGGCGTCGTCATCCGCGTGTGTTCAAACAGCCAGGAGAGGATTTGTGTGTACTTTCATTGTAGGGCCTATATGTTTCAAAATGGATTGCAGGTGTGTGTCTAACTCCATGCTTACTAATCAGTCTCATAAGTCCCAGCTTCAGACAACCGGGAAACTCCAGAAATACTTCAGAAATAATATTCCAATATCCTTCTCCATACTTCCTGTTTTCTCTCTGATGAATTCTTTATAGTGCTTCACAGCAAGAGCATCTGGTACATTGGCATTATAATTTCTGCTAATCAGTTTGATAAAAATTGGCACAGTTAGGAGTATAAATGCCTTATGCAGAGATAAGGAGAGGGTGAGAGATGGAAGAGGGAGTGTGACTCATGTGAAATCATGGATGTGAGTCACTGTGATTGCGTCCCGCATAATCATAGGAAGAGGGACAGCCAAGAGCGTGTCCCTAAGGACACACACACACGCTGTGCTGCCCGACAGGTACAACACTGATGCTATGATTTAGCTACTAGAATTATCTTTCTAATTATTATGCTAATTATTTACTCAATAACATATGTAGCATGCATCTTTCAGCAACGAAAGTATATTCACTTCGACGTGAGACATTTGTTCCATCATTGATTGGTTATGGTTACTACTATGAGAAGCATGCCTGAGTAATATGTTGTTATGGATATGTGTTGTCAGTACATGAAAACATACAGTACACTCATCAATCTTTTCCAGACACTATGTATGTATGTATATATGGGACTCCCAATCACAGTCTGGTGTGATTCAGCCTGGATTTGAAACAGGGACTGTAGTGTCACCATTTGTACTGAGATGCAGTGGCTTAAACCACTGAGCCACTTGGGAAACAGTAAACTAATGTTATCTGTAATGGAAATTCCACAGTAAGAGTGATGCTGAGACTCAGATTTTTCACTATAAAATATATGTCCAATGCAAAGTTAAACAAACCATACAATTCTATGCACAATGACTACTTTTAACAATTTCCCCGGAACATTTTACGGAACACATTTACTTGTATGGTTTGTTTAACTTTGTAATCATTGGTTTGTGTTTGATATTTTAAAGTGAACACATCGGAGTCTCCGCCTTACTCTGTCACTGTGGAATTGCGCTAATCTTAGTTTGGCTGGCTGAGTACTCAACTAGTGCCTTATGATTGTAATATGTCCTCATTCAGTCCAACCGTGTCACTCCCTCCGTTTCTAGATCAGAGATCTGTGTTCTCTGTGTCATCTGAACTACAGAAAGCTGTGTCCCTCTGTACCATGTGAACTAGAGAAAGCTGGGTCCCTCTGTGTCATGTGAACTACAGAAAGCTGGGTCCCTCTGTGTCATGTGAACTACAGAAATCTGGGTCCCTCTGTACCATGTGAACTAGAGAAAGCTGGGTCCCTCTGTGTCATGTGAACTACAGAAAGCTGGGTCCCTCTGTGTCATGTGAACTACAGAAAGCTGGGTCCCTCTGTACCATGTGAACTAGAGAAAGCTGGGTCCCTCTGTACCATGTGAACTACAGAAAGCTGGGTCCCTCTGTACCACGTGAACTACAGAAAGCTGGGTCCCTCTGTGTCATGTGAACTACAGAAAGCTGGGTCCCTCTGTGTCATGTGAACTACAGAAAGCTGGGTCCCTCTGTGTCATGTGAACTAGAGAAAGTCCCTCTGTACCTGAACTACAGAAAGCTGGGTCCCTCTGTACCATGTGAACTAGAGAAAGCTGGGTCCCTCTGTACCATGTGAACTACAGAAAGCTGGGTCCCTCTGTGAACCAGCTGGGTCCCTCTGTACCACGTGAACTACAGAAAGCTGGGTCCCTCTGTGTCTGAACTGCTGGGTCCCTCCATGTGAACTACAGAAAGCTGGGTCCCTCTGTACCATGTGAACTACAGAAAGCTGGGTCCCTCTGTGTCATGTGAACTACAGAAAGCTGGGTCCCTCTGTACCACGTGACCTACAGAAAGCTGGGTCCCTCTGTACCATGTGAACTACAGAAAGCTGGGTCCCTCTGTACCATGTGAACTAGAGAAAGCTGGGTCCCTCTGTACCATGTGAACTACAGAAAGCTGGGTCCCTCTGTACCATGTGAACTACAGAAAGCTGGGTCCTCTGTCTGTACTACAGAAAGCTGGGTCCCTCTGTGTCATGTGAACTACAGAAAGCTGGGTCCCTCTGTGTCATGTGAACTACAGAAAGCTGGGTCCCTCTGTGTCATGTGAACTAGAGAAAGCTGGGTCCCTCTGTACCATGTGAACTACAGAAAGCTGGGTCCCTCTGTGTCATGTGACCTACAGAAAGCTGGGTCCCTCTGTGTCATGTGACCTACAGAAAGCTGGGTCCCTCTGTGTCATGTGAACTACAGAAATCTGGGTCCCTTTGTGAGCCCTCAGTCCACACACACACTTTGACGTACACATAAATTACACACACACACCTTCGTACAAACACACACACACACACTGGTGCCCCTGCGGGCCTCTGGGCAGGGTAGATGTCCCTTGCAGGACGATCAATATTCTGACGGGTCACATGATCAATGGCTTTCTAGTCGGCAACATCCCTGAGGCATAATAATGAGCATTTCAACCTGATGATGTCTGTTACCCCCTATCCATCCATCCATCTTTTGGTTTGTGTGTGTGTGTGTGTTTGTTTGCACAGCATGTGACAGCGTGTGGGTATGCACAGCGTGTGTGTATGCGTGGTCCTAACTTCTTACTCTGAATGCAATTTAGAATTGTATGGAACTTGTAAAATATGTAGTTAAAGTGGAACTGAAACGCTCAAATCAACCTACAGTATTGTTTTACATGTCGATGTTGGGTAACCCTGTTGAACGTGATGTTATATAAATGCTTTTAGAACATAATATTAAACGTTTTTCGAACGCCTAGCACAAGCTCATAGAGATGTGGCCACTTATGGCTTTTTGATCAGGAAGTTAATAAACAAAACATTTAAACTACTGATTTGAGATGGAACGACAATAAATGATTCATCACATGAACAAGCCTGTATAGTCCGGTCAAAAATCCATTTGCTTATGTTTTTCAGCTCATTCAGCTGAAGGGCATCGGATCTACTGTTACCCCACATTAGTAAGCTAGCTAAATGCATGATGTCCACAATAACCAAGTAGGTAGGTATCATCAAATATGCCGTTATTGTCCAGTTTAGCAGGCAGATCATGTACACTATGCATGAAACGGTATTCACAATTGTTTGTAGTGAGAGGCTAACTAGCTAGCTGGGCTAGAAACAGATGGCTAGGAAAAATATGATTTCTAGCTAGCTAGATGTCTGTTCTGAAAGACTTAACTACAGCCGTGTAGGGTTGTTAAGTGTCCCCCTGCTTTTAAATAAATTGCAACTAGTTGTGAGACTTACTAAATGAGGCTGCCAATGTCCATAGTGAAGTCAATAATCCATAGTAAGTCCTGCACTGTAGCAAGTCGATAGCTACTGTCTGTCACTAGCTAGCAAAATATCTATCAATGATAGACCAAAACCATGACAAGCTCAGTTATCTGGCTTGCTATAATAGCCCACCTTTAACAGTACAATTTATTTTTGTCAATGTATCATTCGTGCCATGTTACCCGGATAATATCTAACAGGATAGCCTTCTAAATATACATTTATTTTCATTTTTTTTTTTATTGTTGTCGAAAAACATACTCACTGAGTCATTGTAATATTGCCTGCCTTTTAGTCTAACCATGTGATGACATTGCTGACACGTTAGCAAGATGACGGCATGCAGTGGCCAGAAGAGGACATTTTCAAACGTTTTTAACATGTACGTTTTTCAGCAGGAACATGCTTCTTTACCAAAATGATTCAGTCCATCTTTAATGCTGGATCTGGGCCACTAGGAATGCCGTGAACAACCTTGGAACTAACACAGTTTCAGAGCAAGTGAAAGAGAGAGAAATGGAGAGAACGGGAATGAGAGACATGGAGGTATCAAGAGGAAGCGGCTCTCTCTTTCACCCCCTCCCCTCCTCCCTGAGGACTTCTCACCCGTAACTGGCACATAAAACAATAGCCGGTCTGGCATTTGGGTGGTTTAATGTATGATTGTTCTTCATTAACTTTCCTTTAGTCCTGATCTGAGGGCAGATCCATTTCCCAATAATCTCCTGCATCTTCCCTTGTATTCTCCATCGATCCCCTTGTTCTACTTTTGTAATGACTTTCTTCTCCTATAGTAGAGCCGTGATTAGACGGTGTTTACGGAAAGGGAATGCGCCGGGTTACACGCTGACTGTCTTCTTTATGGGATCGATGGCAGCGCATGTTCTAAATATCAATCACCGTCTGCTTGCATTAGTGGTGCGACTGTGATATCAGCCTATTGTGCTAATCAAGGGGCTCTGCCCGGGTATGAGCTGTTCAATTTATGAACAGGTAATGGAGAATATTGTCAGAGGTGTGTGTGAGGGAGGGTTGGACAGGTGTAGTGTATGTGAGGGTGTATAACGGTGAACATGTGTTACCCTGACCTTTTTCAGTACAGTAATTCTTCCACACGGTGACCTTACATCAAATTACAAATGTTTGGGTCTTTTCATTGTCTCTGTATTGACTCGAAGAGCAGGCTTCAAATGACTTAGATGTGTGTGTCTGTGTTCGCAGCCCCATTGCCGCCACGTGTATGAAAGGGACGTCTGTTTGCAGAGAGCACCATTGATCTTCCTCTGATAAGAGTTCTTCCTCACCCCCCCTTCTCTACCTCCTCCCTTGCACCCCCAATCTTATTAACCTGTCTCGTTGTCTGGGAATGCTTGGGATCTTTATCCAAACATTCCTTGCTGTCATCTCTTTTCCCTCAACCTGCATCTTCCGTGTGCTCCCTCCCTCCCTCGCCCCCCTTCCTCCACCCCCTCTCCTCCATACAGGACTCTTATCAGATGCACGCGTGTAGCAAAAACAAAGAGTGCCGCGCTTTCATTTTCGCCTCATTATTTTGTAATTTCACAACCCAATAACTTTGCCTCGTGCGCGTCCTCTCCGAAGAGAGAGATACGTCCCGCCTCGCTGATGCGTGGAGGCTGAAAGAGTAGAAAAGAGAAGAACAAAAGAGAAAAATGGAGAGAGAGATGAGTTGTGTGTGTTCCAGGTTGGAATGGGAGCTGTGGGGTGAGGGGGGAGGGGGGAAAGGCTCTTTTTAACTGGAGGGATGTGTCAGATCGCTTCTGCAGTCAGGGCCTATGATTTTGGCATGAAGGTCGAAAACAAATGCCTTTCTTCAGAGGTTTGTGTGTGTGCTTACGTCTCTACAGATCCATATCAGCAGGCCCCTGTGGCCATGCACAGGTGTGTGTGTGTGTGTGTGTGCTTCCCTCTCTGTTGCCCAAGGAAAAAACTTGCATGATTTACATAATTGAGAGAGTTGGGAAAAGGTGAACGGGTAGAGTGAGGTGGGACCTGTGTCAAGCTCCTGGCTAACTCAACCACATTGGGGATCATGGCAAACAATGAGTCCTTGAGATTGTTTGTTTTGCATCGCACAATTCTCTGAAATGGTCTGAAATGTATAAAATCAGCCCATCCAGAGTACCGGGCAATGCAAAGTGAACACACCCAGAATGTCCTCCTACAGAACAGACATTAGATACAAACCCAATTTTAAGCCTGATTCGTAAGTCCATTACCCACCTATAGACTGACTGTACCTAGTCGACTGTACTTCCGTTAGTAACAAGATACTATACCTAGTCCACTGTGTCACCTTTAGTAACCTGATACTACTGTATACCTAGTCCACTGTGTTACATTTAGTAACATGATACTATACCCAACCCACTGTGTTCCCTTTAGTAACATGACCTATACTTAGTCCACTGTGAAACTATGCCTAGTCTACTGTGTTACCTTTAGTAACATGATACTATACCTTCAGTAGTCCACCCTACTCCCTTCACTAACATGATACTATACCTAGTACACTGTACTCCTTTCACTAACATGATACTATACATAGTCCACCATGTTACATTTAGTAACATGACCTATACTTAGTCCACTGTGAAACTATGCCTAGTCTACTGTGTTACCTTTAGTAACATGATACTATACCTACAGTAGTCCACCCTACTCCCTTCACTAACATGATACTATACATAGTCTACCATGTTACATTTAGTAACATGATACGATACCTAGTACACTGTACTCCTTTCACTAACATGATACTATACCAAGTCCACTGTACTCCCTTTAGTAACAAGATACTATACCTAGTCCACTGTGTTACCTTTAGTAACATGTTGCTATACCTAGTCCACTGTGTTACCTTTAGTAACATGTTGCTATACCTAGTCCACTGTGTTACCTTTAGTAACATGTTGCTATACCTAGTCCACTGTGTTACCTTTAGTAACATGTTGCTATACCTAGTCCACTGTGTTACCTTTAGTAACATGTTGCTATACTTAGTCCACTGTGAAACTATACCTAGTCCCCTGTGCTCCCCTTAGTAACAAGATACTATACCTAGTCCACTGTGTTACCTTTAGTAACATGTTGCTATACCTAGTCCACTGTGTTACCTTTAGTAACATGATACTATACCTAGTCCACTGTGTTACCTTTAGTAACATGATACTATAAATGGAAGTGTAGAGATAAGTATACAATGGGTCTATACAGGAGCAGGTGTAACCATAGGGCTTATGTTCTTTGGTGGGTTGGGGATGCAGGGATTGGCTGAATACTCTCTCTCGTTTGTGCATTTCTCTTCTACACAAAGGACTGTGTGTGTGTGTTGGGAGATCTATAATAAGAGGCCTGTTTGTCCTACTCCATTGTATGCATCTGTCCCACCGTAGTTTGTGCCTGTGACAGTCATATTTAATTTGGAGTTTGTGCCCCGGTATGAAAGCCAAACGGAACAGACTGCCGCTGTGACGGTGCGCCCGAGAGGAGTTTATTGAAAAGTGTGGGCACTCAGCCAAATCTGTCTTCGCTCTTTCATCTCCAAACAGAGGAGGAAGAAAGGGAAAGGAAGAGGAAAGGAGAGGGAGAATAGAGGAGAGAGAATAGAGGGGGTAGATTGGATGTTCTGGCTCTGAACCATTGTATTCCCCAAACAAGAAGACACACTTCCTAATTTTGAACTTCCGTCATTACTATCACCACTACCTCCATCATCACTACAACCATCACTACTAATACTACTACTATCACCATCACTACTACTACTACTACTACTACTACTACTACTACTACTACTACTACTAATACTACTACCACTACTAATACTACTACTGTCACCATCACTACTAATACTATTACTATCACCATCACTACTACTACTAATACTACTACTACTGATACTACTACTATCACCATCACTACTACTACTAATACTACTACTATCACCATCACTACTACTACTAATACTACTACTATCATCATCACTACTACTACTAATACTACTACTATCATCATCACTACTACTACTATTACTTCTACTACCATCACCATCACTACTTCTACTTCTACTACCATCACCATCACTACTTCTACTTCTACTACCATCACCATCACTACTTCTACTTCTACTACCATCACCATCACTACTTCTACTACCATCACCATCACTACTTCTACTACTACTATCACCGTCGTTACTATCACTTCTACTACTATCATCGTCCTTACTATCACCACTACTACTACTGTCCCCATCATCACTACTATTTCTACTACTTCTACTTTTATCATCACTAATACTATTTCTATTACTACTACTATCACCATCACTACTACTACTATGTCTACTACCACTACTACCACTACTAATACCAATTCTACTATCACCATTAACACTACTACTGCTATCACCATCACCACCACTATCACCATTACTACTATCCAAATAACTACTACTGCTATCACCGTCACCACTACGACTGCTATCACCGTCACAACCACGACTGCTATCACCGTCATAACTATGACTGCTATCACTGTCACAACCAAGACTGCTCTCACTGTCACAACCAAGACTGCTATCACTGTCACAACCAAGACTGCTATCACTGTCACAACCAAGACTGCTATCACCGTCACCACCACGACTGCTATCACCCTCACCACCACGACTGCTATCACCCTCACCACCACGACTGCTATCATTGTCACCACCACGACTGCTATCACCCTCACCACCACGACTGCTATCATTGTCACCACCACGACTGATATCACCGGTACCACCATAACTACTATCGCCATTACTATCACCATTACTACTACTACTACTACTACTATCACCATTACTACTACTACTACTATCAACGTCACCACTGACTACTATCACCGTCACCACTATGACTATGACTACTATCACCGTCACCACTACGACTACTATCACCGTCACAACCACGACTGCTATCACCGTCACAACCATGACTGCTATCACTGTCACAACCAAGACTGCTCTCACTGTCACAACCAAGACTGATCTCACTGTCACAACCAAGACTGCTATCACTGTCACAACCAAGACTGCTATCACTGTCACAACCAAGACTGCTATCATTGTCACAACCAAGACTGCTATCACTGTCACAACCAAGACTGCTATCACCGTCACCACCACGACTGCTATCACCGTCACCACCACGACTGCTATCATTGTCACCACCACGACTGATATCACCGTCACCACCATAACTACTATCGCCATTACTATCACCATTACTACTACTACTACTACTACTATCACCATTACTACTACTATCACCATTACTACAACTATCACCATTACTACAACTATCACCATTACTACTACTACTACTATCACCGTTACTACGACTACTACTACTATCACCATTACTACGACTAATTCTACTATCACCATTACTACGACTACTGCTACTATCACCATTACTACTACTACCGCTACTATCAACATTACTATTACTACTACTACTACAATAAACAT
Organism: Oncorhynchus nerka; assembly: GCF_034236695.1. Classification (NCBI taxonomy): domain Eukaryota; kingdom Metazoa; phylum Chordata; class Actinopteri; order Salmoniformes; family Salmonidae; genus Oncorhynchus; species Oncorhynchus nerka. The sequence continues at coordinate 71,146,069 of NC_088401.1, read as the reverse complement.
TACTACTACTACTATCACCATTGCTACTACTACTATCACCATTACTACTACTATTTGTACCATTACTACTGTCACTGTCACAACCAAGACTGCTATCACCGTCACCACCACGACTGCTATCACCGTCACCACCACGACTGCTATCACCGTCACCACCACGACTGCTATCACCATCACCACCATAACTACTATCACCATTACTATCACCATAACTACTATCACCATTACTATCACCATTACTACAACTATCACCATTACTACAACTATCACCATTACTACTACTACTACTATCACCGTTACTACGACTACTACTACTATCACCATTACTACGACTAATTCTACTATCACCATTACTACGACTAATTATACTATCACCATTACTACGACTACTGCTACTATCACCATTACTACTACTACCGCTACTATCAACATTACTATTACTACTACTACTACAATAAACATTACTACTACTACTATCACCATTGCTACTACTACTATCACCATTACTACTACTATTTGTACCATTACTACTGCTACTACTATCACCTTTACTACTGCTACTACTACTGTCACGATTACTACTACTACTACTACTGTCACCACTACTACTAAAACTACTACTGTCACCATTACTACTACTGTCACCAATACTACTACTATTACTACTACAACTATCACCATTACTACAACTATCACCATTACTACTACTACTACTATCACCGTTACTACGACTACTACTACTATCACCATTACTACGACTAATTCTACTATCACCATTACTACGACTAATTATACTATCACCATTACTACGACTACTGCTACTATCACCATTACTACTACTACCGCTACTATCAACATTACTATTACTACTACTACTACAATAAACATTACTACTACTACTATCACCATTGCTACTACTACTATCACCATTACTACTACTATTTGTACCATTACTACTGCTACTACTATCACCTTTACTACTGCTACTACTACTGTCACGACATTACTACTACTACTACTGTCACCACTACTACTAAAACTACTACTGTCACCATTACTACTACTGTCACCAATACTACTACTATTACTACTACTACTATCACCATTACTATCACCATTACTACTGCTACTGCTATCACCATTACTGCTACTACTATCACCATTACTACTACTACTACTACTGCTACTACTACTCTATCACCATTACTACTGTACTGCTACTGCTATCACCATTACTACTGCTACTGCTATCACCATTACTACTACAACTACTACTATCATCATTAATACTACGCCTACTACTATCATCATTAATACTACGCCTACTACTATCACCATTACTACTACTACTACTATTACTACTACTATCACCATCACTACTGCTTCTACTATCACCATCACTACTGCTTCTACTATCACCATCGCTAATACTACTACTATCACATCACTACTGCTACTACTATCACCATCACTACTGCTACTACTATCACCATCACTACTGCTACTACTATCACCATCACTAAATCTACTACTACCACCATCACTAATACTACTACTATCACGATCACTACTGCTACTACTATCACCATCACTACTGCTTCTACTATCACCATCACTACTGCTTCTACTATCACCATCGCTAATACTACTACTATCACATCACTACTGCTACTACTATCACATCACTACTGCTACTACTATCACCATCACTACTGCTACTACTATCACCATCACTACTGCTACTACTATCACCATCACTAAATCTACTACTACCACCATCACTAATACTACTACTATCACGATCACTACTGCTACTACTATCAGTGCTACATCCTCTAATACTACTACTAATATCACTTTCACTATCCCCATCACTACTACTACAATCAACACTACTACTAACCCCATCACTACTACTACAATCAACACTACTACTAACCCCATCACTACTACTACAATCAGGACTACTACTATCCCCATCACTACTACTACAATCAACACTACTACTAACCCCATCACTACTACTACAATCAGGACTACTACTAACCCCATCACTACTACTACAATCAACACTACTACTAACCCCATCACTACTACTACAATCAGGACTACTACTATCCCCATCACTACTACTACAATCAACACTACTACTAACCCCATCACTACTACTACAATCAACACTACTACTAACCCCATCACTACTACTACAATCAGGACTACTACTATCCCCATCACTACTACTACAATCAACACTACTACTACCACCATCACTACTACTACTATCACCATCACTAACACTACTACTAACCCCATCACCACTACACTTTCCACTACTATTAATTTCACAATCACTAATACTATTTCTATTACTTCTACTATCTTCATCACTACCACTACCACTACTATGTCTACTACCACTGCTACTATTTCAACTGCTACTTTACCACTACTACTAGTATCAGTACTAATACTAATAATACCACTACTACTATCAACACTACTTCTACTATCACCATTACTACTAACCATAACACTACTACTACATATTACTACTATTATCACTGCTACTAGTACATCTGATAATAATAATAAAACCACTACCACCACCACCTTCACTGCAACTACTAATACCAATATTATTATCTCCATCACAACTTCTACTATCACTACTCCTACCACCATCACTCCTACTACTTCTACTATAACTAATATCACCATCAATACTACTACTACTACTACTACTACTACTACTACTACTATCCCCATCGCCACTACGACTTTCCCCATCACCACCACTACTAACACATCACTGCTACTACTGCTCCTATTACAGCATCACCATACTACTACTGTCACATCAACACTAGTACTACTGCTACTACTGTGACATCACTGCTACTACTACCACCACTACTGTCACATCACTACTAATGTTGTAACTACTACCATCATTATTACTACTACTTTTGTATTTTTTTTGTATTTTTATTGAACCTTTCATTAACCAGGTAGGCAAGTTGAGAACAAGTTCTCATTTACAATTGTGACCTGGCCAAGATAAAGCAGAGCAGTTCGACACATACAACACAGAGTTACACATGGAGTAAAACAAACATACAGTCAATAATACAGTTTAAACAAGTCTATATACGATGTGAGCAAATGAGGTGAGATAAGGGAGGTAAAGGCAAAAAAAAGGCCATGGTGGCGAAGTAAATACAATATATAGCAAGTAAAACACTAGAATGGTAGATTTGCAGTGGAAGAATGTGCGAAGTAGAGATAGAAATAATGGGGTGCAAAGGAGCAAAATAAATAAATAAATACAGTAGGGGGAGAGGTAGTTGTTTGGGCTAAATTATAGATGGGCTATGTACAGGTACAGTAATCTGTAAGCTGCTCTGACAGCTGGTGTTTAAGCTAGTGAGGGAGATAAGTGTTTCCAGTTTCAGAGATTTTTGTAGTTCGTTCCAGTCATTGGTAGCAGAGAACTGGTAGGAGAGGCGGCCAAAGTAAGAATTGGTTTTCGGGTGACCAGAGATATACCTGCTGGAGCGCGTGCTACAGGTGGGTGCCGCTATGGTGACTAGCGAGCTGAGATAAGGGGGGACTTTACCTAGCAGGGTCTTGTAGATGACCTGGAGCCACTACCACTAATACCACCATCATCGTCACTACTACTATTACTACTATCACATTGATGCTACTGCTGCTGCTGCTACTACTACTACTACTACTACTGCTGCTACTGCTGCTGCTACTACTACTACTACTGCTGCTGCTGCTGCTGCTACTACAACTACAATCATCCCCAATACTATCACTACTACTACTGTCACTATCACTACTACTATCATCATCATCACCACTACTGCTACTACTACTTCTTCTACCACCACTACTGTCACATCACTACTACTGTTGCAACTACTACTATCACCATCACTATTAATACAACTACTACTACCACCATCACTACTACTGCTGCTGCTGCTGCTACTACTACTACTGCTGCTACTGCTGCTACTACAACTACAATCATCACCAATACTATCACTACTACTACTGTCACTATCACTACTACTATCATCATCATCACCACTACTGCTACTACTACTTCTTCTACCACCACTACTGTCACATCACTACTACTGTTGCAACTACTACTATCACCATCACTATTAATACAACTACTACTACCACCATCACTACTACTACTGCTGCTGCTGCTGCTGCTGCTGCTACTACTACTACTATCACTACTACTATCACCATCACTACTACTACTACTTTGCACATCCCTACTGCTGCTTCTACTACTACTACTACTGCTGCTGCTGATGCTACTACTACTACTACTACTACTACTATCACCATCTCTTCTGCTGCTACCACTACTATCACTAGTACGACTACTATCACTACTACTACTACTACTACTACTACTACTATCACTACTACTATCACCATCACTACTGCTGCTACTACTACTTTGCACATCCCTACTGCTGCTACCACTACTATCACTACTATCACCATAACTACTACTACTATCACCACTACTATCACCATCTCTACTGCTGCTACTACTACTATCACTACTACTATCACCATCACTACTACTACTATTACTATCACCACTACTATCACCATCTCTACTGCTGCTACTACTACTATCACTACTACTATCACCATCTCTACTGCTGCTACCACTACGATCACTACTATCACCATCACTACTACTACTACTACTATCACTACTACTATCACCATCTCTACTGCTGCTACCACTACTATCACTACTATCACCATCACTACTACTACTGCTACTATCACTACTACTATCACCATCTCTACTGCTGCTACCACTACTATCACTACTATCACCATCACTGCTACTACTACTACTACTACTACTACTATCACCATCTCTTCTGCTGCTACCACTACTATCACTAGTACGACTACTATCACTACTACTACTACTACTACTACTACTACTATCACTACTACTATCACCATCACTACTGCTGCTACTACTACTTTGCACATCCCTACTGCTGCTACCACTACTATCACTACTACCACCATAACTACTACTACTATCACCACTACTATCACCATCTCTACTGCTGCTACTACTACTATCACTACTACTATCACCATCACTACTACTACTATTACTATCACCACTACTATCACCATCTCTACTGCTGCTACTACTACTATCACTACTACTATCACCATCTCTACTGCTGCTACCACTACGATCACTACTATCACCATCACTACTACTACTACTACTATCACTACTACTATCACCATCTCTACTGCTGCTACCACTACTATCACTACTATCACCATCACTACTACTACTACTACTATCACTACTACTATCACCATCTCTACTGCTGCTACCACTACTATCACTACTATCACCATCACTACTACTACTACTACTATTATCACCATCTCTACTGCTGCTACTACTACTATCACTACTACTATCACCATCTCTACTGCTGCTACTACTACTATCACTACTACTATCACCATCTCTACTGCTGCTACTACTACTATCACTACTACTATCACCATCTCTACTGCTGCTACTACTACTATCACTACTACTATCACCATCTCTACTGCTGCTACTACTACTATCACTACTACTATCACCATCTCTACTGCTACTACTACTATCACTACTACTATCACCATCTCTACTGCTGCTACTACTACTATCACTACTACTATCACCATCTCTACTGCTGCTACTACTACTATCACTACTATCACCATCACTACTACTACTACTACTATCACTACTACTATCACCATCTCTACTGCTGCTACTACTATCACCATCTCTACTGCTGCTACCACTACTATCACTACTATCACCATCACTACTACTACTACTACTATCACTGCTACTATCACCATCTCTACTGCTGCTACCACTACTATCACTACTATCACCATCACTACTACTACTACTATCACTACTACTATCACCATCTCTACTGCTGCTACCACTACTATCACTACTATCACCATCACTACTACTACTACTACTATCACTACTACTATCACCATCTCTACTGCTGCTACCACTACTATCACTACTATCACCATCACTACTACTACTACTACTATCACTACTACTATCAACATCTCTACTGCTGCTACCACTACTATCACTACTATCACCATCTCTACTGCTGCTACTACTACTATCACTACTACTATCACCATCACTACTACTGCTACCACTACTATCACTACTGTCACCATCTCTACTGCTGCTACCACTACTATCACTACTACTGTCACCATCACTACTACTGCTACCACTACTATCACTACTATCACCATCTCTACTGCTGCTACCACTACTATCACTACTACTATCACCATCACTACTACTGCTACCACTACTATCACTACTACTATCACCATCACTACTGCTGCTACCACTACTATCACTACTACTATCACCACCACTACTGCTGCTACTACTACTATCACTACTACTATCACCATCACTACTACTGCTACTACTATCACTACTACTATCACCACCACTACTGCTGCTACTACTACTATCACTACTACTATCACCATCACTACTACTGCCACTACTATCACCATCTCTACTATCACCATCTCTACTATCACCATCTCTACTGCTGCTACCACTACGACTGCTGCTGCTACTACTACTACTACTACTACTACTATCACCATCTCTACTATCACCATCTCTACTGCTGCTGCTACTACTACTGCCACTACTATCACCATCTCTACTGCTGCTTCTACTACTACTGCTGCTGCTGCTACTACTACTACTACTACTACTACTACTACTATCACCATCTCTACTATCACCATCTCTACTGCTGCTTCTACTACTACTACTGCTGCTGCTGCTGCTGCTGCTACTATTACTACTATCACCATTTCTACTACTACCACTACTAATGTCACCATCACTACTACTACTGCTCTGCTGCTACTTCTACTACTACTACTACTACTACCACTACTAATGTCACCATCACTACTACTACTGCTCTGCTGCTACTTCTACTACTACTACTACTACTACCACTACTAATGTCACCATCACTACTACTACTGCTCTGCTGCTACTTCTACTACTACTACTACTACTACCACTACTAATGTCACCATCACTACTACTACTCTGCTGCTACTTCTACTACTACTACTACTACTACTACCACTACTAATGTCACCATCACTACTACTACTGCTCTACTTCTACTACTACTACTACTACTACCACTACTAATGTTACCATCACTACTACTACTGCTCTGCTGCTACTACTACTACCACTACTAATGTCACCATCACTACTACTACTGCTCTGCTGCTACTACTACTACCACTACTATCACCATCACTACTACTACTGCTCTGCTGCTACTACTACTACCACTACTATCACCATCACTACTACTACTACTGCTCTGCTGCTACTACTACATTTACATTTACATTTAAGTCATTTAGCAGACGCTCTTATCCAGAGCGACTTACAAATTGGTGCATTCACCTTATGACATCCAGTGGAACTACCACTACTAATGTCACCATCACTACTACTACTGCTCTGCTGCTACTACTACTACCACTACTACTATCACCATCACTACTACTACTGCTCTGCTGCTACTTCTACTAGACTACAAGCTACTTCCATTGGTGATGTGGTGCAGTGTTATTCTAGTGTAACATTGGGTGTTCTCAGGCCTCGTTGACAGCCTCCCCTCTCTCCCTATCAACATCACACGATCATGAATAAATCCATTAGCCTCAGCTCTCTATTCCCTCTTCGTTTTGTCCACCTTCGTCCATGTTCATCCCTCTCTTTCCACTCATTCAAACACCCCTTTCAAAGGCGCCGGCTAAAAACTCTCCACTGCCGAGAAATTAATTCCCTCTAGACTTCACATGGGCCCGGCGTCAAAACTCTACGCCAAACATATCATTTTTGTTTCTTCTGGGTTTTTTCCCCACCTGGCTCCCTGTTATATAAACAAGCAGACTAATACTTGTGTTACATGTCTCATAGATTTAAATGGTGAGGTGGCACCACCTCAACATACAATGACATGCTCAGGATGGAAGGAAAGGAGGGAGAGAAAGAGAAGCATATTACGATAGAAGAAACACACTGAAAACATAAGAGGGGTAAAAAAGCAAGAGATGGAAGTAGATAAAGAGGTGAGGGTGATTAAGACCGGGAACGAGAAGGTGTCTTTAGTTATAATTATGGTGCGCCCCTGTTCCCTATGGTCAAGAGAAAGGGTGTGCCCCTATGGTCAAGAGAGAGGGTGTACCCCTATTCCCTATGGTCAAAAGGAGGGAGTATGTAGGGACACAGGTAGAGAGATCCCCTACACACAGGCCATTTGTAAACTAAAAGCTGAAGTTGATGAAGATGTGGGAGAAATGTGTGTATCTTTGCCCTATTATACAGGCCTTGAGCCTCTAGGACTTAATGTGCTCTATTATACAGGCCTTGAGCCTCTAGAACTTAATTTGCTCTATTATACAGGCCTTGAGCCTCTAGAACTTAATGTGCTGAGCCTCTGGAACTTAATGTGCTCTATTATACAGGCCTTGAGCCTCTAGAACTTAATGTGCTCTATTATACAGGCCTTGAGCCTCTAGAACTTAATGTGCTCTATTATACAGGCCTTGAGCCTCTGGAACTTAATGTGCTCTATTATACAGGCCTTGAGCCTCTAGAACTTAATTTGCTCTATTATACAGGCCTTGAGCCTCTAGAACTTAATTTGCTCTATTATACAGGCCTTGAGCCTCTAGAACTTAATTTGCTCTATTATACAGGGCTTGAGCCTCTAGAACTTAATTTGCTCTATTATACAGGCCTTGAGCCTCTAGAACTTAATTTGTTCTATTATACAGGCCTTGAGCCTCTAGAACTTAATTTGCTCTATTATACAGGCCTTGAGCCTCTAGGACTTCGTACAGTGTTTCTTCTTCTCTGGTACACACATACACACAAGCTACATATCCCAAATGACATTGAGCTTGTGACTAACAGTTGTGTAGAGCAATTCCATGGATTGTGCTCCTGGCCTCTCATGACGTAATCCATAATTGTTACTGAATTGGTCTGTAACAACATTTGTGTCTTTCATGGCAAAGAAGCCAGTGTGCTCTTGGGGTATGTACGTTTGAGCATAGAGCACATACCTGTTTTGCATTTCCTGTCTTTGTGTGTGTGTGCATACACCTTTGGATGATGCCACAGATAAGGGATCAGGATGCAGAGCCCAAGGCCTTATGTAGCCCTGCAGACAGCCTTATCATCCCCAACAACACACACACACACAGGGATGGAAATATTCCAGGTAAGCTTGCAGCGCGCGCGAGAGAGAGAATCCATAGCAGATCTTTGTCTGTAGCCCGAGCGGGAAGGTGTGCTTGCACAGTATATCTTTGGAAACATTGTCTCAGTTTTCACTGACACATTATTCATCATTTGGCTGTCTTTTTAGGCCATGTCACAGCTGTGAAGGATTCTAATGAGGGAGGGGGTGAGTGGGCTGCGGCTGTATCAACATAACCTTGAGAATTAGCCAGAGATAAGAGGAGAGAGGTATAGGCCTTTGGCCTAAAGAGCAGGAACCTGGACTTCACCAAAGAAATCAGAAATACAGACATTGTCATCCTACAAGGGACATGGTATAGAGGAACATTTTGTCTAGAAATTCAAAAGGAAATGATCTCAACAGAGAGAAATGTCCTCCTGTGTGCTACCTATACCCCCACTACAATTCCCATATTTCCAGGCACAGGGACATGTACTAGTCTGTGTCGACCTAAATGCCAGAACTGGACAAGAACCTGACACCCTCAGCACACAAGGGGGACAAACATGTACCTGGAGATGACAGCATTCCCTCCCCCATATTCCTCCCTAGGTACAACTATGACAACATAACCAACAAAAACAGGTCAAAACTCCTGCTGCTCTGTCGCATGCTGGGTATGTACATAGTCAATGGTAGGCTTCATCTCTTGGCAGTAGTACTGTAGACTACTTTATCACTGACCTCAACCAAGAGTCTCTCAGAGCATTCACAGTCAACCCACTGACACTCCTCTCAGATCACAGCTAAATCAGTACTTAAACAGAGCGCTACTCAATCATGAGGATTCAAAGCCAAAGGAACTTAATAATATTGCTATGGATGGAAGGAAAGTAGTGTGGAAACCTACCAAAAATCAATTAGGCAACAACAAATTCAATCCCTTTTAACTGGACAAAATGTTTTACTGTAATAGTGAAGGTGTAAACTTGGCTGTAGAAAACCTAAACAGTATATTTTACCTCACAGCTTTCCTATCAAATCTAAAAAATTGTTAAACAGAAATGTAACAAAAATGACAAATGGTTTTATGAAGAATGCAAAAAGCTAAGAAATTAATTGAGAAACATACACAACCAAAAACATAGAGACCCAGAAAACCTATGGTGAATTACTAAAACAATACAGAAATACACTACGAATAAAAAGGAACAGCATGTCAGAAATCAGCTCTGGGTGAATTGAGGAATCCATAGACCAGTGGTCACCAAACTACGGCCCGCGGGCCGGATACGGCCCGTCAGCACATTTGGCCCGGCCCTCTGAACAATACCAGAGACGCTATCAAATTTTTTTCCTATTTGGCCTCCAGAAAAAAAATCCTAGGCCCGGCCCTGTCAAAGAGAGAACGGAATAATGGCGAAAAGGTTAGGTAAGAGAAAAATTGATTCAGAATGCAGGGTATTTAACCTGCAGTGGACAAACAATTTTTTTTTTGTTCAATGCAAAGAAAAGGCTGTTTGTCTCATCTGTCAAGAGACGGTGGCGGTATTCAAAGAATACAATCTTCGCCGACACTATGAATCCCGTCACAAAGACAAGTACGATAGCTTGCAAGGCCAAATACGAGCAGACAAACTCTCAAAGCTAAAAAGTGGACTACTATCTCAGCAGAATACATTTGTACGCCAAGCTCAGCTGAACCAGGCATCCGTTCGGGCCAGCTTTCGGGTTGCTAAACTGATAGCAAGAAGCGGTAAGCCTTTCACTGACGGAGAGTTTGTTAAGAAATGTATGGATGCTGTCGCGGAGGAGGTGTGTCCCGAGAAGAAAGATGCATTTAATGCCGTAAGTCTGTCGGCGAGTACAATCACCAGACGCGTTGAAGAAATCGGGAGTAATGTATATGCCCAGCTGCAGCAGAAGACGAAAGAATTTGACTTTTTTTCATTAGCACTGGATGAGAGCACGGACGTGCAAGACACTGCTCATTTTTATTCGTGGAGTTAGCGCAAACTTTGAGATATGCGAGGAGCTGGCAGCCCTCCAAAGTCTCAAAGGGACTACAACGGGAGAGGATATTTTTGACAAAGTGTGCCAAACCATGGAGAAGTTGGACCTGGACTGGTCAAAGCTAGCTAGCATCACGACTGACGGGGCTCCTAGCATGGTGGGCGAAACTCGCGGTCTAATAGGACGCATGAACCGGGAGTTGGAAAAAGGGGTCTCACCGCCCCGCTACGAGTCCACTGCCTAATTCACCAGCAAGCACTGTGCTGCAAAGTGTTGAAGTGGGATTCTGTAATGAAGGTTGTGGTGTCGTGCATAAACTTCATCAGAGCAAAGGGACTTAAACACAGGCAGTTCCAAGAATTCCTGTCTGAACTGGAGTCTACGCACGGAGATGTGCTGTACTACACAGAGGTCAGATGGCTGAGCCGGGGCAGAGTTTTGAGGCGTTTTTACGAGCTGCTACCCGAAATGAACGCATTTCTTCATTTAAAAGACAAAACGGTCCCAGAGCTGATCGACCCAGAATGGAAATGGCACCTCGCATTTTTAACAGACGTGACAGAAAACTCATTTGCGACATGTATTCACACATAAAAGCATTTGAGGTGAAATTAGCGCTGCTTTTGGAACAAGTGAAAAAGCGCAACTTCGTCCATCTTCCTGCTACCCAAAACCTGTCGACAGAGAACCCAGCGGTCCCGTTCCCAGCTGAAAAGTGCGAAATGCTGAAGGCGGAGTTCGGTGTGCGATTCAGTGAACTACATGTTCATGCAAAAGAAATCCGTCTTTTTCAGAACCCCTTTGTTGCCGACATTGATGAAGCCCAGCCTTCATATCAGTTTGAGTTGGCTGAGTTACAGAACTGTGATGTTCTGAAAGACGCATTCAAGCCCAACAGTCTCATTGACTTCTATGCCGCCCTCCCAAACATTTACATTACATTTAAGTCATTTAGCAGACGCTCTTATCCAGAGCGACTTACAAACGACACATATCCAAACATCAAAAAACACGCAATGAAAATGTCCACAGTTTTTGGCAGCACGTATATCTGCGAGAAAACCTTTTCTCGCATGAAACTGCTGAAAACCCAGATGAGATCAAGATTGACAGATGAACATTTGCATCAGTGCTTGAGACTGGCTGTAACTAGAATGGAACCTGATATTCAACTTCTCACCAGCCAGATGCAGGCCCACAGTTCACACTGATGAACATACATAGGTAAGCTCACTTTTCTGACTTGAATGAGTCATTCTGAGCATAAACAAATATAATCATAATAAAATCTACTGGGATAAAATCCATCTTTACAACCATACTGGTAGTGAAATGTATTGTGCTGTGTAGGTGCTGTATCACTTAGTTCAGTTTCTCAACCTGCTTCTTTGTGGTTTTCACAGGAAGTTGATGAGAGAGAGCTGCAAACAGCGGTGTCTACAAGCCTACTGGAACCTACAAAAGGATTATAAGGAAGGAACACAAGAACTTTAAGAGACTGCTCATATGTGTCAGAGAGATTCTGCTCTGACAACTGAGCTGAACTTTTATCTGTTAAGATTGTGCATGGCACGACAGAAAGTTAATGTTCCATGGCTTTTTTTTCTATGAAGAACCCAGAGAGAGTTATTTAGTTATTATTTATTTCCTGTTTTTTCTGTGAAGAACTCAGAGAGGGTTATTTAGTTATTATTTATTTCATTAATAGTGTTATTATTTGTTTCCTGACTTTTTTTCTGTAAAGAACCTGGAAAGGGTTATTTGGTTATGTGTGGCTTTCTGGAAAACAATACATTTTTTAAGCTCCCCTACGATCGTCACACTTTTTCTGTTACAAACTGACACCGGCCCCCCATCAGAGAAGGGAAAAGTTATGTGGCCCTCACAGGAAAAAGTTTGGGGACCCCTGCCATAGACTCTAACCACTTCTGGGAAAATTGGAAAATACTAAACAAACAACAACACAGTTATCTATCCAAAACGGAGATGTATGGGTTAACTACTTATCCAATCTTTTTGTCCCTATAACAAAGAACAAACAGAAAAAAGATATACCTGATCAAATACAAATCGTATAATCAACTATTAAAGATTACCACACCCTATTTGACAAAAAAAACAAAAAAAAACAAAGGCAGTCTTCTCATGCTTTGTTGATTTCCAAAACGTTGTTGACTCAATTTGGCTTGTTGGTCTGATACACAAATTGATGGAAAGTGGTGTTGGGGGAAAAACATATGACATTATAAAATCCATGTACACAAACAAGTGTGTGGTTAAAATTAGGAAAAATAGGTTCTTTCCACAGGGCCGTTAGGCAGGGATGCAGCTTAAGCCCCAAACTCTTCAACATGTACAGTTGAAGTCAGAGGTTTACATACACCTTAGCTAAATACATTTTAACTCAGTTTTTCACAATTCCTGACATTTAATATGAGTAACATTTCCAGGGTTTTAGGTCAGTTAGGATCACCACTTTATTTTAAGAATATGACATGCCAGAATAATAGTAGAGAGAATGATTTATTTCAGCTTTTATTTCTTCCATCACATTCCTAGTGGGTCAGACGTTTACATACACTCAATTAGTATTTGGTAGCATTGCCTTTAAATTGTTTAACTTGGGTCAAATATTTCGGGTAGCCTTCCACAAGCTTCCCACAATAAGTTGGGTGAATTTTGGCCCATTCCTCCTGACAGAGCTGGTGTAACTGAATCAGGTTTGTAGGCCTCCTTGCTCACACACGCTTTTTCAGTTCTGCCCACAAATGTTCTGTGGGATTGAGATCAAGGCTTTGTGATGGCCACTCCAATACCTTGACTTTGTTGTCCTTAAGCCATTTTGCCACAACTTTGGAAGTTTGCTTGGGGTCATTGTCCATTTGGAAGACTTGTTTGCGACCAAGCTTTAACTTCCTGACTGATATCTTGAGATGTTGCTTCAATATATCCACATAATATTCCTACCTCATGATGCCATCTATTTTGAGGAGTGCACCAGTCCCTCTTGCAGCAAAGCACCCCCACACCATGATGCTGCGAACCCAGTGCTTCACGTTTGGGATGGTGTTCTTCGGCCTGCAAGCCTCCCCCTTTTTCCTCCAAACATAACGATGGTTATTATGGCCAAACAGTTATATTTTTGTTTCATCAGACGAGAGGACATTTCTCCAAAAAGTACAATCTTTATCCCCATGTGCAGTTGCAAACCGTAGTCTGGCTTTTTTTATGGTGGTTTTGGAGCAGTGGCTTCTTCCTTGCTGAGCGGCCTTTCAGTTTATGTCAATATAGGACTCGTTTTACTGTGGATATAGATACTTTTGTACCTGTTTTCTCCAGTATCTTCACAAGGTCCTTTGCTGTTGTTCTGGGATTGATTTGCACTTTTCGAACCAAAGTACCTTCTTCTCTAGGAGACAGAACAGATCTCCTTCCTGAGCGGTATGATGGCTACGTGGTCCCATGATGTTTATACTTGTGTGCTATTGTTTGTACATATGAATGTGGTACCTTCACGTGTTTGGAAATTGCTCCCAAGGATGAACCAGACTTGTGGTGGCCTCCAATTTTTTTTCAGAGGTCTTGGCTGATTTTATTTTTATTTTCCCATGATGTCATGCAAACAGGCACTGCGTTTGAAGGTAGGCCTTGAAATACATCCACAGGTTCACAGGTTCACAAAATAATTGAATCAGTTATAGAACCCATTGCCCCATTTTGTTTGTGAGGTCTGGGGCCTGGAAAAATATCCTCTGTGTACTTTGCAAGAAAGATCCTCCGTGTACAACGCAGAACACCAAATAATTCATGCAGAGCAGAATTAGGCCGATACCCACTAAATATCAAAATCCAGAAAAGAGCAGTTAAATTCTACGACCACCTAAACGGAAGCGATTCCCAAACCTTCCATAACAAAGCCATCACCTACAGAGAGGTGAACCTGAAGAAGAACTCCCTAAGCAAACTGGTCCTGGAGATATGCTCACAAACAGACCCCACAGAGCCCCAGGGCAGCAACACAATTAGACCCAACCAAATCATGAGAAAACAAAAAGATAATTACTTGACACATTGGAAAGAATTAACAAAAAACTGAGCAAACTGGAATGCTATTTGGTCCTAAACAGAGAGTACACTGTGACTGACCCATATTTAAGGAACACTTTGTCTATGTACAGACTCAGTGAACATAGCCTTGCTTTTGAGCACGGGCCGCCATAGACAGACCTGGCTCTCAAGAGAAGACAGGCTATGTGCAGACTGCCCACAAAATTAGGTGGAAACTGAGCTGCACTTCCTAACCTCCTGACAATTATATGACCATGTTAGAGTCACATATGTCCCTCAAAATTACAAAGATCCACAAATAATTCCTAAACAAACCCAATTTTGATAAACTCATCTACTGGGGGCCATCACAGGAGCAAGATTTGTGACCTGTTGCCACAAGAAAAGGGCAACCAGTGAAGAACAAACACCATTGTAAATACAACACATATTTACGTTTGTGGTAAATATTGCACATAATATGACATTTGAAATGTATTTTTTGGAACTTTTGTGAGTAATGTTACTGTTCATTTTTGTTTTTTGCTTTGGCAATGTTGACATATGTTTCCCATGCCAATAATGCCCTTGAATTGAATTGATAGGAGAAAGGAGGAGAGAGTGGAGGAGGGGCTGGAGAGGAGTAGAGAAGAGATGGGAGATGAGAAAGAATAGTTAAAAGGGAGGGGAGAAAAGGAGGGGAGAGTGGCTAGGGAGGAAAAATGATGATG